>NC_061114.1:45213508-45450055 GCF_002878395.1 Capsicum annuum
TATCGTTGATAGAGTTTGCTTATAATAACAACTTTCATTCTAGTATTCGAATGGCTCCGTTTGAAGCCTTATATAGGAGGAAGTGTAGACCACCCATAGGTTGGTTCGAGGTGGGTGAAGAGGTTGTGAGTGGTCCTGATTCGGTATTTGAGGCTATGGAAAAAGTTAAGTTGATTAGAGAAAGGTTGAAAACTGCGCAGAGTCATCAGAAGTCATATGTGAATGTTAGAAGGAGAGACCTTGAGTTTGAAGTTAGTGACCTAGTGTATCTGAAAATTGCACCCATGAGGGGGGTGAAGAGATACGGAAAGAAGGGGAAGATTAGTCCCCGTTATGTTGGTCCTTACCAAATTCTTAGCCGTGTTGGTAAGGTAGCTTATGAGGTAGAGTTGCCTTCCGAGTTGTCCTCTGTTCATCCAATATTCCATGTCTCCATGATTAGAAAGCATATTAGCGATGCTGTGGTAGTGGATTCCTCTGTGAGTGCTGACATTCAAGAAAATCTTTCTTTTGATGAGATTCCTATTGAGATTCTTGATTTCAGTGTCCAAAGACTAAGGAACAAAGAAGTTCCTTTGGTCAAGGTGTTGTGGCGAAACCAATTTGTTGAGGGTGCAACTTGGGAAGCTGAGGCAGATATGTGATCCAAGTACCCGCACCTATTTTCCGCAAACTCCGATCAAGCCGAAGGTACCGTTCTTTCCTAAATCATGAACTTTTGATAAAAGTTGCAGCAGTTCAGTTGTCATTTATTATGTGTTCAGTTGTAGTTTCTTGAATTTATGCATTCTATGTTGCATTCAGAGTGCGAAACGATGTGGTGATGAGTCTAACGAATGGTTTCAGCTGTATTGTCTATTCCCTATCTAATCTTGGGGTATCTAGCGTCATTCGAGGATGAATGTTTCCAAGGGGGAGATGATGTAATACCCCGGGAAATTTTTTGTTGAAATTTTGTGCATAAACGTGTTGGGTTCAATCTTCCAGAATGAATTATAAATTTTCTGTGCATAATATCTTATATTATCACCCACCATTGCGTAGAGTATCGAATAATATTTCCAATGATATATGGATGATCCAAAACGGACACCCGAGCGACGAGTTATGAACATACCGATCGAACCATGAATAGTAGTGAACAGTAAAACATGCAGGAAAAAGTACTGAGGCCTGACGTATTTTTTCTCCAACTTTAAACGATCATAACTCCTTTTACATAATGATCTGGGTGATCTACTATATATAAATAGAAACCTCTGTGAGTCCTCTTTCCAATGAAATTGGTTTCATCCAATTTTTCTATCGGAGCAAAAGGTTATGGTCGATCTACTTCAGCCTATCAAAAGCAAATTTTTGGATCAACTTCAAATGATTATAAATCCTCGTAAACAATGATCTGGGTAAGATAATATATATCAATGGAAAGATATGAGAGTCCTCTTTCTAATGAAATTAGTTTCATCTAATTTGGATATCGGAGTAAAATGTTATGGTTGATCTACTTCAGACTATCGAAACAGTCCACCAAAGGACAGATTCGAGAATTATTTGATTTTTACGGGCGTTTTGGTCATTCCCCCTCACCTAAAATCCATCAAAACCCTATATTAAAGCCTATGAGAAGTATTATATATTATATTTCATCAAATTCCCTCAAAAATAAAACCCTAATCCAACATCCAACTTCTAGAACCTCTAAAGTTCACCATTAATTCTGTAAATTTATTCAAGATTCCAAGTTCATAGTTCAAGAACTCCAAGAACCATCATTCAAAGGCACGATTAACATCTCAAAAAACTGTATCGATCTAAATTTCATTATTCAAGGTATGTGGGGTTTTTCAACAAGAACTCTCTTTCGTTCTTGTGCCCAAAAGTAATTTTCTTTACAAAGATATGATTTTATTTGATTTTTACAAATTTGAAGCATGAAGCCATATCTTATGATGATTATTATGAAATCTTGATGTTTATGATTTCTGAAAGATGAATTTACATGTGTGGAGATATAAATCATGAATCTTGAATGATATATATCATGATTTTGATATTTGGGTCGTGAATCCCCATTAGAAATTGTGTTTTTTTGAGAAAGTGTGTGTTATAAGCACGTTGCTATTGAATATTTGAGATATTTTGAATGATTTGACCTTTTGGTCCTAATGGAGTTTTTTTGAACTTGAGTGTGAAAGAAATCCACAACGTGGTTGATTTTGATAGATTAGAAGCATGATGACTCCCGATGTATATTTATATATTACTGAAATTGTTTTGTTGTGGATTGTCTTTGAAATGATCTAAGCTAAGTCCGTGAGAAATCTTTAGCACCGAGTAGGAGGTATAAAGCGACCTTACTTCCCTAGAACTACGTGCCCCTGTAGGAGTGAGCCTGAGGCTGATTTATGTAGTGCTCACTAGTTTGTGTGGATTTGATATCGATAGTCCTACTCCGATGTCAAGGATAGGACGGCTCTCCCCAACGTGGGTTGTACGTTGGGCTCCATGTATCTCCCATAGTTTATGTTGATTATAGGATCTTCCAGTGTGTGTGTGTTTTCTTGTGTCTATGGTGAATGGTGAAGTGATTTGAAATTGGAATTGTGAAAGTTATTCTTTCAAAAGATTTAAATGATATTTACATTATGAGAATTGATATTCTTGATGAACTGATAGTGATTGACAAATTATATGATGACTCACATGTGTTATTGTACTTATTTCATCCACTCATGATTATGATGATTTTCTTCGGGCTATGAGAGTCTTTCATACATCCTACATATTTCTTATAAATATTTATGATGATGATTTTTATACAACTGCATACATCCCTATATACTAGGTTCCTTTCCATGGTACTGACCCACATCTTTCGATGTGGGCTGCATTTTCTCAGAATGTAAGTTCAGGTGCTCAGTTCTAGGTTCGGCAGTGATTCTTCAGGCACGCTGTTCTACATCCTCTGTTGTGGTGAATCCTTATGTTCCGAGGACATGATGTCTGATGTTGATTTAATGGAATTGTTTACCTTTGATAACTGAGTATGAGTCAGTTGGGGCATGTCTCAATGGCTCGCTGGTTTTATTGATTTTCTTAGAGGCTTGTCAGACTAGTATAGATGTTGGGAGTTGACTAATAAGTCGTTTTTTGTTATCTTTCTGAAATTCTTTTATTCTTGGATGATGATTACTCTGTTGATATTTGTGGGTTATTTATGTAAACCCCGTTGATTTGTGTTGAACTGAATGAAAATGGCTCAAAGGGTTAGCTTGGGGCTACTCTAGCCTCAAGCACCGTGTGACGCTCCGGGACCCGTTTTCTGGGGCGTTACACTAGGTTATTCTAATAATTATCAAGACTAATATTAACTTTCTCATAGAATATATATCACACGTCATCTTCAAAGAAGAGTGGGTAGAAGCCTACCTCAAAGCCAAACTATAAAATCTCACATAATCACCAATGTCCATCTCCACTTCACAATCCCTAAATGCCATCACACTATCAAAATCATAATATATTCACAAAGACGAGCCTAACAATACCCTATTGCACTATTATTCTTCGGGTCCAAAAATGAGCCCAAAAACCCCAAGTAGGTCCAACATATGGAAAACGTATTATGAAAAAAGAATCATAACCCTTTTGAATTGGGCGAAAAAAAAAGATAAGTTTTTGCCAAAAATAAGCACTAAGCTAAATTGGGGTTTTGTGTCCGAACTAAGAAATTCAAGCATGAATTTAAAGGATTCATACCTTAATTTGAAGATATTTGCGATCAAAGATGTTTAGCAAGCTCCCAAGTTATCCGCCATACTCAATTTTTTGTTATCATACTGATTCAGGTTTTTGTGCTTTCAAAGATGAAGAAAAAATTTCCAAATTTGTGACACTAGGGTCTATTTATAGACCCTCTAGAAGAGAGATCAAGTCATCACCCTGCATGGGCCTCGATCGCGCTAAGGGAGATCGTGATACAGCGATTGCATGATCACACTATCTCTAGTGAACACAAATGACTGTTGAAACTTAGATCTTTACAAGTTTTTGCCAATGCCTCGGGACTCATTCAAAAATTGATTTTTGCAAATAAACTATGTAACCCCACTAAATTCAATGTTTCATATGCATTGGCGATGTCAGATTTTCAATCTGAGGTTATTTCAACCAAATATAGGTTCCACACCCATATTTTCCAATTTTTTACTTTCTGACAAATAGGTTGAAATAAGATCGGTGCTTTGGAACCCTAAGCAATGGTCTTTGTACTTTAAAATCAATATTTCAAATCTGCTGGCACAGTCGAAATTTTCATCCAATATCATTTTACTGATATTTCTGCCTGATGTACATTTGGAACCAGCGAAGACTTCTAAATAAGCAATTGGTTCTAAAAAACAAATAAACTGCCTGGTAACCGAATGGTCAATCCCAGTAATTCATAAATGACTTGGGGCAGCTATAGAGAAGTTCAAATGGCAAATATAAGTAAAAATATGGAAAATTACAAGAAGGGTCATTACAAAAATGAAAGAAGAAAACCCAAAGTCTAAAATTGAATAACAAACCAAAAACAAATAAAGAAAAATAAGTGTATGTGGTAGCCCCCTAGTGCTTACCTCTTAATATCTTACATAAAACAAACTAAACAAACTCCAAAGGGTAATTATATATTATAAGAAAACACTAGAAATCAGATTCTAAAAAAAATAGAAAAACTTGACTAAGCGTACAAAAAAATGACTAAAAATATCATAGGAGTTGGTTTAGATTACATGGGAAGCTTAGAAAACAATTTTAAAATGATCCGATAAATTAAAGTTGGTGACCACTTACTATTGTCACCTATGGACCGTAGGTGGTCCTTGGTAAGTGCCTTGCAATCCAAAAGTACTGACAATCATGATTTGCAACATACTCTGGAGCCTACTAAGACACTTACTTAAGTAAGTGGCAACTACTCCTCATAAGTTCCTTGGTAAGTATCCCAAAATTTTAACTTTTCATCTTTTTCTTCCATTTAGCATCCAAAACCTAGTTTTTCTTTCATTTGACATCCAAAACCTAGTTTTTCTTCTGCTTAGTATCCAAAACCTAGTTTTCTATCGAATAACTCTCGAAAAAACCAAAGTCAACAAAATAGTTAGAAGTACCTGTATAGTTTCAATGTTTAAGCATCATAAGTTCTATGAATCCATAACACATCAATAGGGTACAAACTCATCACCATCACCTTATTAAACTTCTTATAGTCAATACACAAATGCATGGAACCATTCTTTTTCTTCACAAACAACATAAGAGCTCCTAAGAAGATACACTCGATCTAATGAAACCGTTACTAAAAGATCTTAAAGCTAATAATTTAGCTACTTAATATCGATAGGATCCATCTAATAAGGTGTGATAGAAATAGGTCATGGGCCCAGCTTAAGATCAATAACAAATTCAATATCACACTCAGGAGGAAGACCAAAAAATATTAGGAAACTCATGAACTATACAAACAAATTCAGTGAAGACTCTCCATACTAACCTCATGAATATAAGTAAGGTACAACCCCTCGAGATAAGTCTTCTTTTCCAAATATAAGAAATAATCCTCATCGGTGCACAACTAATAGCTCCCAGCCACATAATTGGTGGTTTTGCGGGAATGTCTAAGGTAACAGTCTGGGAAAAACAATCCAAAACCATGTAATAGTGGGATAACTAGTCCTTGCCAAGAGTAACATCAAAATCTACCATATCTAACACAATAAGATCAGCATGAGGGCCAAACTCTCAAACAGTCACAACACATGACCTATACACCCAATCCACTACAAAAGAATCACCCATAAAAGTAGATATATATAATAGCAAAAATAATCAATCCCAATATAACTCTAATCACAGGGCATAAAAAAAGGACACATAAGAATATGTGGATCTTAGGTCAAATGAAGAAAAAGCCTAGTGATAGAAAACCAAGATAGTATATGTGATAATATCATCCAAATACTCAAACATAGGTCTAACTGGTATGACATAGAACTGACCATGCTTAACACCTAGCTGGGATCTTAACCAATCTCCTATATTACTTTCCTAAAAACCTCTCGATAACCCTAGGAACCAGTGCTTCGAACATACATACCACCTTTTGCTGGGAGGGAAACTGCCAAAATAAATGGAACACTCTAAGCTAAAGGAACAATTGCTCAATAATTGGAGCACTCTCTAGATTAATGGATGAAAGATCTACAACTATAACATGACTTAGGCACTATACTAAAACTAGATGATCCAGCTAACTCAAAATCACCACCATGACTAAAATAACCAAAAGACGAACCACTTGAAGTCTAACCACTACTCTAGCGAGGATGATCACTGAAACTATATTAGCCTCTTATACCTACCCCCTTGGGCCTTGGGATTCATCTCTTCCATAATATGAGCATGATTAAAAACCTCCACAAAAGACATACCTGTAATAATCAAACTCTGTGACATACAAAGTTAAGTCTTAATCCTTGAACAAAGCAACAAACCCTCTCATACTAAGTAGTCAGAATAGAACTAGTATTCCTAGACAAATAATGAAGTCAAGCCTCATACTCCATAACTACAATGGATCCTTGCACCAACCTCGAGAATAAGTCCATCAAGCAATCCTTGAGATTGAAAAGCCTATACTTTTCTAATAAGATCTCAAAGAATGGATTCCTCATTAATATAGGATATTTTGTTGTCCTAGAATTAAAATGACCTCTCCATGATTGTTGAGTTATCAATTCTAACTGAGAAGTAATGTATTCTACGACTTAGTCTAAACTAGGCCCAAATTGTAGAGTGTATCCTCATCAGAAATCAAGAACTCATATACATCGTCACCCAGTGCACCAAAAAACATAGGTGGAGTCATTATTAAGAATCTACCCAACATCTTGTTCAATTCAGAAGATGTAGCAGGTTGGGGAACTACCAATAGAGCAACCAGTGGTGTAGGAGGGACCTCAACTTTGGGAGTTAAAGCTACAAGCTGTACCCACATCTCAATACAACTTTGACTTATACACTGTGCACCATTAGATGGTGCACCATAAACTATTCACAAAAGGTTAAGAAATGAAGCCCTAACACTAAAGAAAAAACATACCGTAGGGGACCATGCACTGGTCCCTAGCCCATTGTTTACTAAGGCAAAAGAACCTCTGGCTCGAAAGCAGGAATAGGTCTGGTGAAGGACCTCTACCTTTGCCCTACCTGGGGATACATCTCTAGGAAATCCACGACCTTTGGATTAACCAGGAATAGCTATAAGATGCTTAGGCTCGATCTTAAGAGTCTCATCTCTTATAGTGAGAACACTTTTCCTAGCCATCTGCAAAAGAGCAAAACCAAAGGAATATTTTAGACATCAATTTAGTCTCGTAGAACAAAATAAGTGAAAGAAATGAAGAACTCCAAAAAATGTCTTGTAGCCTCCTGAAGATAAGAAATAGATGTCACCATTTCAATCTGCAGGACTCAACTAGACACTTGCTCTTTACCAACAATACTGGTGATCCTTCTTGTTCTACCTTATTTATCATAACCCAGTTAACGGTTCATGATGGCACTTATATTATCTTGAGAGTAGGTAAGCTAAACCATAACCTGAAGCTGTAGCAAATGCAGTAATTTTGAAAAAAATAGCGTAAAAGCTGAAAGTCAATAATAAAAACATATATTAACAATAAGACATAATGATAGCCTCTAATATATATAAAGCGTCAAAAATCATCCCACAACCTAGTAGTGTTATTACAAGAGCTACTACAAAAATAATCATAAGTGTGAAATACTCAAATACAAATCACTTTCAAATAGTAAAATACAAGACATAGATAGTAGAAGAGGGTCACTAACTCCGAGAGCTCACCCTATCTCTGAAATCAACTCAGCACAATCGTCACATTAGCAATGGCCACTAGTACTTTGACCTATACCAATAAGACAAGAAGTGTAGTGTGAGTAACAAAACCACAGGTACTCAGTAGGCGTCATTGACAGATAGAGATAAATCTTGATATAAATATGATAAGATGAAAGATAAATAAGCTAAGTCAAGGTAAAAGGGAAAACCTTGAAATAAGCTCTATTACTATAAATAAATAACCAAAAAAAATATAATATGAAAGAAGGTACAATTAATACTACAAAACTGGTGCCCATAAGCCAGTACCTATAAAAAAGTAAATAACCCAATGCACAACCCCATAATCTAGAGGGTGCAATCAAAGGGAAGTAAATAACTGAAGTTCCTTAAAGTTAACAAATATCAGGACATGACTATGATACCATGGATGCCATATCATATGATAAATAACTCTCAGTTTTGGACTCAAATCGGAACTCAATATGATCATCAACATTAACATCATTTATTGGACTTGAACTTGAAATTTTGTCATTAATATCATCAATAATTGTCGGATTTAAACTAGAGCTAAATATTAATTCAATGAGATTTATTCAAAATTAACATCAACTATGAAATACTAAACTAGCATAAATAACATGTGTTGAAAATCCTCAAATCCCAAAATAAGCATTTTTAAGGCTATGACATATGTATAAAAGTCTACAAATCTTACACAAATATTGACCTAAAGTAGGCCAGAGTGGTCCACTTTTAATCTCAAAAATCAATTCAAAGGAAAATTTTACACCAGACCAAGCTATGGTATCTAAATTCACTTCTAGATGATAAATAATTTATAATTAGCACTATGATGGCAATTCTACCAAAATCATATGAAACTAAGTGAATTTTGCCTAAATTTTGATTCCTTAATGGGCTAGACAAACAAAATAATACTAATTACATTAATCATACCTCCAATACCTGAATCCCATTCCATAGCTAGCATACTATCATAATTATACAATAAATTAGCTCAATCTATGAAGAAGGTAAACCTACTGATAACTCTCAAACTTACAATCAAATTAGGTGTAAGGCTGTTGTTGTTAATATTATTACCCAATTAAGAGTCAGAGTCGAATCCAGGAGGAGTGAAAATGTATAGTTCAAAATTTAAAAGTATTGGTAGTAAACAAAGTTTCAAGCCATAGTGCAGAATTAAACAACATAAGAAATAAAATAGGGGGTAGCATAACAATAATTGAACTCTATTGTAAACTTGAAAGATCGAAGAGTGTCACCAAATAGAGAGGAACCTTGGGGTTATGTAAATCCTTAGTGGGAGTGATGCATGGGTTGTTAAAAATACATCAAAGTATAGTTAATGGTTTTGTGTAGGCTATATTTGGGGGTATTAGTGTTAATCTTTAAATAAATCACCAAATCACACTAGTAGGTTCTTTCAAACACCTTACTAGTGTATTAACTTTACCAATCCAGTGCCTCAATTAACATCCTTATTTCTATGATGATGTTATATAATAAACTAATTCAAGTTATTATTCTCAAGTTTTCCTTACACATATCCCCTCTTTTATGAATGATATGAGTTCAATTGTTCCTCACCCATATTCTCTCTTTCAAGGATGATATGGGTTCAAGGGTAATTGGGTTTTGTAACCCCCCCCCCCTCCCCCAATTCTTAATTAAACATGGAACAAAATAAAAACCCATCTCTAATAACTAATTAGTTGGACAAATAATCAACACCTACACATTAATCATAACCCAATAAAGCATAACCCCTAGAGAAAATTTAGCTACTCATGAAAATAAATAGAAGACCTATACAAAGTTTAGAATTTAATTGATCTATGGAAAGAAAAATGAATATTATCTCCAAGCTTTAAATTCAATCAAAAATGAAAAATCTTTCTTTGAAACACACCTTCAAACGGTTTTTACTCAATAATAGTATATTTTGCTCTCAAAACTCAGAACACGATGTTGGAAACATGAGGGATTGAGCCTATTATATTTTGGGATATGGTAATATAATGCCTCGAATCTGGTACCCAAAACGTTACACGGTGCTCACAACCCCGATGGACCATAAGCTAACCCATGATTGATATCTGTAACTAAACATTGAATAATATACTGTAATTATGCTGAATATAAGCTTTAAAGCCATAAGGTTCAAAACTAAACTAATACTGAATATAAAATAATGTTTATAATGGGATATAACAATAGCCAAAATTGAAATAAATTATCTGAAACATGTTGTAGTCTGAAAGCCACTAAACTATCTAAAATTTGTGGAGTTGAGGGGATATGTCCCCAACTAACTCTGAACTACTAAAATAATAAAGTAATAAAACAACTATGCTATCCTCAAATGATGAGGACTCACTGCTAGTTTGACTGCTGAACGTCTGATCTACTACGGATGCTTGAGAGCTCATGCTTCTAAACCTATGGTATAAAATACCATAGCACAAATGCGTCAGTATAATTGAATGTATTAGTATGTATGTGAGGTGGCTGAATGTAATGGTTCATATGCATGAACAATACTAACTGACTGAATAATATAAATGTGTGAATACTTGCATGAATACGTAACTGTAACTGAGATCGTGATAGCACTGACTCATGAATTCTGATATATGAGTACTAATACTGGAATACTGAATGACTAAGTCTATTGAGTATTGAGGAACGGATGTCGTATTACTTATAAAGGAATGACTATTTTTGATAATTTTGATTATGAAGAACTAGTCTGATTGACTGTATCTGACGGTCCTGAAATCTAAATACTGGTAACATGAATTTTATATAATTAATATACTATTAATTGGGTGACTGTGTCTGATAGTCCTGAAATATGATGGAACTAGCTAAGTTCTGTATTGGGCTAAGCAACTGTATTGACAGTCCAGATTTCTATAGAACTGGACTAAGTTCTATTCTGAAGACTGAATTTGAAATTAAAACTGTAGGAGGTAATTGTCTAAATGACATGCCCCTGGTAAGCTATATAGTTGAGTTGGGGTCCAATCTATAACCCCAATTAAAAGGGTATCAATACCGTGCCACTGGTAAGGACAAGCTGTGAGTGACCCTCATCTGGCAGTCTCCCCAAGAAAGAATGGTGGAACCCTCATCTGACAGTGTTTATCCACCTCATCAACCTTCATCTGAAAGTGTTGATATCTCAACCTATGCTGGCTACATAGTTCTGGAATGTAAGGATTGTTTCTAAGGATCACACCCTCAACTGTAAGTATGTGTGTCCTCATCCTTGGGTTCACTCGGTGCTAAATCCTACTCACATCTGAATAGACACTTAACATGATTAACTGAATTAGACTGTACTGACTTCATTGAGTTTCGCTGACTGACGAAATACTATTGAGATTACTAAAGTATTGAGCTTTCTGAGATTACTGCGATTATTGAGCTTACTAAGTTTTCCTGAGTAACATGACTGATTGAATTCTACTGAACATGACTTGACTGAGGATATCATGAAAACATGACACTGGCTCTAGGTATACAACTAAATTTTTGGGTACAAGTATCCCCAAGACTCGATAGCATGAAACTAACAAGGCATGGCATTCTTGAATACACGACCAACATCAATAATCCATAATATAATAAGTTGAGAATTTTATGAAGTTTATGGTTATAATAATCTTGTACATGGAACGAATGCCTATAATCAATGTCATAATTCCATATTCTGCCATCATGAGCATTTCAACAACATCTACTTTTCACACCAATAGCATGGGAGTCATTTAAACATAAGGGTAAAATATGAATCCATCACTTAAGTCACATTTGAACTATATTACATGATTTCTAGTCTTCTAGGCATTTTATCAAACACCTTACATGCACCACTTAGGGTATAGGTATAATCATCAATTAACACCTCATAAACCACTTAATTCATGGATTTAAACTCATATACTAACGTAATTCAATAAAAACACATTGATATTTCAATTTGGGAACCATACAACAACAATCACATAAACATAATCAACCCACAACATAATATTCATAATACATTATTTAAAACTTAATTCTTGGGCTTCATGGATGAAAGAAATCCATGAATGAATACTATGCATACCTGAGTTAATGAATTTGAAAGGATTGATAGAGAGTTCTTGTGATTTGGTCCTTGAATTTGAGAGCTAGGGTTCTTATTCTTGAGTAGAATTGATTTTAATTTGAAAAACTAATACAAAAGTGAGCAAATAATGCACTCTTAGGGTTAAATCTCATGATTGGGTGGAATGGAAGTCATGGGAAAATACCAAATGGCCCCTGAGATTTAATATCGCAAAACCTGGAAAATTCTCGATTTTCATCCTTGGCGCGACTACCACTATCACACCAAGACACTGGAACTGGACAATTGGGAATCTGCATGGTGGCATGATGTGGAGCTATCGCATTGCCAATTTGTTTCTGACCTGGAAGTTTGGTGCAATGCGGAGACATCACGGAGATTCACTAGAAAAAAATAATTGTGAACTGGGATTTTGGTACGACGTGCAACTATCGTGGAGCAACACTGGAAATTGACAATTTCTATTTAAGATGGCTCCACGATGCGCTGATGGCTCAAGTGATGCACTGTCTCACTAAAAAGGCTCTAACTCTTCGATCGGGTGTTAGATTTGGGAAAATTTGGTATCGATAGAAAGCTTATTCAATTTCACACATAAAAAAAAGAAAAAATCAAGAAAATTTCACATGTATAAAAGTGTATTCATCTTTCAAATCAAGTCTTTAATATTTTTGGGATGATTTTAAGCTAGATAGATGTATGGGGTATTACAACATCTCCCCCTTGGGACTATTCATCCTTGAATGAGACTAATTGAGATGGGAGAAATGATAAGATAAAGTACATACTGATCATAAGCAACTAAAACATGACGGACATTTTTGAGATTCATGCTGAGCATGCATATCTGATGCATGATTTCATGACTAAACTAACTCATGAATACATGACTGAGATTTTTGATAACTGAGTTTCTCATAAGTAGAATATATATCTGATGCATGAACACATGACTAATCTGATGCATGAGTATTTGATTAAATACACAATGGTAAATGTATACCAAGTTTAAAATGGGAATCCGAGCATGAAACTGGTTTGTAACTAAAATTTGAACATAAAACTGAATAAGATTTAAGGAAAGCTATTACCTTAGGCTGAGTCTAAGTTATAAGAAGAAGAGGTGAGGGTGCTTGGATCGCATGCTTGCTTCTGATTTTCAAGTATCTCCCTCAACGGACTGACTCCTCCAGAGAACTTTGACTAGAGGGACTTCTTTGTTCCTTAATCTACAAGTTTGGTAGTCAAGGATTTCGACTGGAATCTTTTCATAAGAGAGGTCATTCTGAATGTCTGCACCCTAAATAGGGACTATGACTGCTGGGTCACCTATGCATTTCGTAATCAAGGAGACTTGAATACCGGATGCACTAAAGCTAGATCTAAAGGCGACTCGAGATCATAAGCTACTTTGCCAAAGCGACTAAGAATTTTGAAGGGACTGACATATCAGGGACTGAGCTTTCCCTTTTTGCTGAACCTTTTCACTCCCTTCATACGTGAGATTTTCAAACACACAATTTTTTGACCTCATCTCAAGATCCTTTCTAAACACGCATGAAAAGGAACATGAGAACATGGCTGAGTCTGTAACATGTGACCTGAACTAGGTATTGTGAACTGAACTGAGCCATTGAGTACATAGCTTATGGATGATATTAGAGCTAGAGGATCAACCTATAGGTACCCCACAACTCCAAAGTAGATTCATTACGTGAAGAGAAATTGAAGGGTTTAGGGCAGGATATCTCAAGGTTATAGAGCATCTTTTCCTTAGGACATTATGTCCCTAGAAGAATACTGACTTGACTGAGATACTAAGGAAAAATGGAATGATGCCTAGGGCACCTACCAACTGAATCATGATTGAATATCTGGGATCTAAAACTGATACATAATACACAAATTGAGCTGATCTTGCAACTACTGGGACTTTCTATCTTGGAATAGTTACATTCCTGAGATTTTTGATAGTAGGACTAGGTGGAAAG
Organism: Capsicum annuum; assembly: GCF_002878395.1. Classification (NCBI taxonomy): domain Eukaryota; kingdom Viridiplantae; phylum Streptophyta; class Magnoliopsida; order Solanales; family Solanaceae; genus Capsicum; species Capsicum annuum. The sequence goes on from NC_061114.1 coordinate 45,227,553, forward strand.
ATGGGAAACCACATCATACAAACTTGTTGGCTGATTGCTAGACTAAATTACTGGTCGATCGACCTAACTCATACTAAAAACTTATGCTTAACTGAAGCACTTCTTCTTTACCTAAGACTACTAAAAATATTTGCATGAGCACTGAGCATGAATGCCTAAACATACTAACTTATCTAATTAACTGAATAACTGATAATTGAATACTGGGTCTGCAAGACGGAACACAATTTAGTCTTGAATAATTGACTGAGTGACATGAGATAACTGAGCATTAATTAAGGGTAACTATATTATTTGAGAATACAACACTAGGAGTACAACACGATTCTGGAATACTCTTGTAAACTAAGGTACTTGAAGACTGACAACTGAGTGACTGATAACTGTATGCTATGGTTGAGTAAACGCAAAACTGAATTGAGTTACCGACCTTATTACTAATCTCGGACTGGGATTAAGATTGTAACTAAGATGATAACTGAGATTGTAAATGTAACTTAGACTATAACTAGGACTGAATATTGGTTTCTGATAACTATGGTTTAGACTGGTACAAAAGTACTGATTCTGATGGCTAAGTAACTGATAACTGAAAGCCATAGTTTTGTAGGACTATCTGAGTCCTTTACTGAATATTGATTACTAAACTGACTCTGTAATTGAGACTCAATAGATAGAATATCATCCCAACGGATTCACTAAGGGACCTAAATTGAGGGTATACATGACATAGTTTGAGTTTGGCTGATCCTTCGAAGTGGAGCATAAATTATATGGGATGAACATAAGGTAAGACATGACATAAGTGTATGAGTCATGAGCTGCATGACCTGAGTCTGGAATTTCTGTACTCATGGAACATGATTCATAACACTGAGTGAACTGGGATTCCTCATACTAGGAACTTGAAATGCACACGATCCTAAAGGAAGTGCGTGAATTTATGCTAAGTACATAGAACTGGAATGTAAAGCATGCATAAGTATCATGATGGTTAAAGTACAAAACCTTGCACTGAGGTAACAATGAGTCAGGAATCACCTTCCCTTATTGATTTCCTACATATGCTGGCACCACTACCAGAATCCTAAAGGCTTGACTTTCTAAGACATCATAACTAGACAGTTTCTGTATACCTGTCGGGTTGTGTTAGACTGACTCACTGGGGTGGATACTGGAAAGGTCCTGTTAACATTTGGTCTAACATTAAAGTTATAAAAGAAAAACAAGCTCCTAAATTTGAAGAAGCATAAACATGCAAGTGGAAGAATTGTAACATACCAGTGAATACATCAGGAGAACTTTCCTGAACTTGTTGGGACTGAAATGTATAGAGTCTGTTTGGGTGTTGCCTACTAGCGGCACTTGAAGTTGTACCCCGCTAATTTGGGTAAAACGACTGAGCTGAAGAATAGTTATGTTGACCCTGAAAGCCTGACTAAGGACAATCTTTGACTTGTGGCCTGGCTAACCACATCCAAAACACACATGACTGTCAGCTCTAAAAATACCCTTGTGGTTCTTACCATAAGTCTGGAAATAAGAATTAGTTTAGGCACTGCTAAAATTGCCTTGAGATTTATAGCCTGGCGTTCTATCTCTATTACCATCCCCAAACTTAGGAATTGGAGCACTGGCTGAGGAAAGAGCCAAAACGATTAAATCGGGGTGAAACTGAGAATAATTTCCACCCTCTGACTTAGGCTGACTAAAATTGAAGCTACTTTTTTTAGCTCTCTTATTCTATTTTTCCCTCTCCTTAATCCTCTGCTTCTCTCTCTAATGAGAATTTATCATAAGCCTAGTTATGTCCATCTCACTAATCAACATCTCGGTCCTGCACTCTTTAACTATACTATCATTTACCCCTAAAACAAACTTACTCATCTTAGCTCTGTTAATTGCCATCACATGAGGAGCATATCCAGATAGTTGAGTAAACTTAAGAGAATACCCTTTCACTGTCATGTTACCCTACCTGATGTTGATAAACTCTAACACCTTAGCTTTTTTCTGCTCTAGCGGAAAGAATCTATCTAAAAAGGTTGTAGCAAACTCTTCCTATTGTATGGGCTCTGTATCTGTACCCCTATCTACCTTCAACTGTTTAAACCACGTATGAGCTATATCTTGTAGCTAATAAGTGGCTAAAACATTACTCTCACTGGAAGTCACTCCCATGATGTCTGTGAATTTTTGAACCTGGTCGAGGAACTCATGTGGACCCTCTTCATACTTAGAATTGAAGAATAGGGGATGATTCATTCGAGTAAAGTCATGAATCCTAGTTGCAGTTGAATTGACCACTGGGTTGGCTGGAATAATGGTTGGCCATTCATTCAGAGTTGTGACTGAATTTGCTAGAGTAGTAAATGCAGTCCTGAAATCTACATAGGAAATATGTTCGTCCAGGGGATCTACCTGAATGGGATAAGGTGCTGACTGGTTATCGATTCTCCTTTTGCTATCTCTTTTGGAAGGAATATTCTGTAAGCGGGAGGAAGAAATTAATTAGACTGAGAAAATAATTAGAGATTATGCTCACTAGCACGACATGAATACTGGAAGAAAGGAAATAGTTCCTAAAACATCTCATAGTCTCCTGCACATAAGTGTGGTGTACATCACACCCATGCACAAGACTCTACTAGATGCGGCTTTTCAGACTTCCTAGGACACTGTTAAACTTGTCTCTGATACCAAGTTTGTAACATCCCGAATCTGATACCCAGAATGTTACACAGTGCTCATAACCCCGAAGAACCACAAGCTAACCCATGATTGATATCTGTAACTGAGCACTGAATAATATACTGTAATTATATAGAATATAAGTTGTAAGGCCATAAGGTTCAAAACTGAACTAATATTGAATATTAAACAATGTCTGTAATGGGGTATAACAATACTCAAAAATAAAATAAATTATCTGAAACATGTTGTAGTATGAAAGTCTTTAAACTGTCTGAAATCTGTGGAGTGATGGGACATGTCACCAACTAACTCCGAACTACTAAAATAATAAAGTAATAAAATAACCATTCTATCCGTGAATGATGATGACTCACTACTAGTCCGGCTGCTGAACGTCTGATTTAATAAAGATGCGCGGGATCTCGTTCTTCTAAACTTATGGTATAAAACACCATAGCCTTAATACGTCAGTATGATTGAATGTACTCGTATGCATGTGAGGTGGCTGAATGCAATGGTTCATATGCATTAACAACACTAACTGACTAAATAACATGAAAGTGAGAATACATACATGAATACATAATTGTAATTGACTAAATAAATAATGTCGAATTATTAATAAAAGAATGATTGTTTCTATTAGTTCTGATTACGAAGAATTGGTCTGATTGACTATATCTGACATTCCTAAAATCTTAGTACTAGTAACATGAATTTCATATGATTAATATACTATTAACTAGGTGATTATGTCTAACAGTCCTGAAATCTAATGGAACTAGCTGAGTTCTGTACTGAGCTGAGCGATTATATCTGATAGTCCTGATTACTATAGAACTGGACTAAGTTCTATTCTGAAGACTGAATCTGTAACTAAAACTATGGGAGGTAATCATCTAAACAACATGCCCCTAGTTAGCTATTATAGCTGAGTTGGGGTCCAATCTATAACCCCAATTAGAAGGGTGTTAATACCGCGCCACTGGTAAGGACAAGCTAATAGTGACCCTCATCTGGCAGTGTTCCCAAAAAAGAATGGTGAGACCCTCATCTGACAGTGTTTATCCACCTCATCAACCTTCATCTGATAGTGATGATGTCTCAACCTATGCTGGCTACATAGTTTTGGAATACAAGGATTGATTCTAAGGATCACACCCTCAACTATCAGTATGTGTGTCCTCATCCTTGGGTTCACTCGATGCTAAATCCTACTCCCATCTAAATAGACACTTAACATGATTAACTGAACTTAACATGATTAACTGAACTTAACTGGACTGAGTTCATTGAGTTCCATTGACTGATGGAATGCTACTGAGATTACTAAAGTACTGAGTTTTCCGAGATTACTGGGAGTATTGAGTTTACTGAGTTTTCCTAAGTCACATGACTGACTGAATTCTACTAAACATAGATTGACTAAGGATATAATGAAATTATGACACTGGCTCTAGGCATACAACTAAATTATTGGGTACAAGTACACCCAGGACTTGATAGCATGAAACTTACAAGGCATGACATTCTTGAATACACGACCAACATCAACAATCTATAATACAATAAGTTGGGAATTTCATGAAGTGCATGGTTATCATAATCTTGTACATGGAAGGAATGCATATGATCAATGTAAGAATTCCATATTCTACCATCATGAGCATTTCAACAACATCTACATTGCACATAAATAGCATGGGAGTCATTTAAACATAAGGGTAAAACATGAATCCATCACTTAAGTCACAATTGAACTATATTACATGATTTCTAGCCTTCTAGGCATTTTATCAAACATATTACATGCACCACTTAGCGTATAGGTATAATCATCAATTAACACCTCATAAACCACTCAATTCATGGATTTAAACTCATATACTAATGTAATTCCATAAACCACTCAATTCATGGATTTAAACTCATATACTAATGTAATTCCATAAAAACACATTGAGATTCCAACTTTGGAACCATACAACAACAATCACATAAACATAATTAACCTACATTATAATATTCATAATACAACATTTAAAACTTAATTCTTGGGCTTCATGGATAAAATGAATCCATGAATGAACACTATGCATACCTAAGTTAATGAATTTGGAGTGTTTGATGGAGAGTTCTTGTGATTTGACCCTTAAATTTGAGAGCTAGGGTTTTTGTTCTTGAGTAGACTTGATTTAAATTTGAAAGACTAATGCAAAAGTGAGCAAATAATGAACTATTAGGGTTAAATCTCAAGATTGGGTGCAATTAAAGTCATGGGAAAATACCAAATGGCCCCTAGGATTTAATATCATAAAAATTAGAAAATTCCTGATTTTCATCCTTGGCGAGATGCGCCACTATCGCGCCAAGCCATCGGAATCGGACAATTGGGAATCTGCATGGTGGCACAACACTGAAATATCGCGTTGCCAATTTGTTTGCGACCTGGAAGTTTGGCACAACATGGAGACATCATGGAGATTCACTAGAAAAAGACAATTGCGAAATGTGACTTTGGCACGACGCGCCACTATCACAGAGAAAAATTGGAAATTGACAATTTCAATTTAAGTTGGCTTCGCGATGTGCTGATGGCTCAAGTGATACACTGTCTCAATAAAAAAGACTCTAACTCTTCACCCGGGTATCGGATTTGGGCGAATTTTTTATTGAGGGAAAGCTTATTCAATTTCCAACACAACAAAAAGAAAAAATCTTGAAAATTCCATCTATATAAAAATGGATTCATATTTTAAAGAAAGTTCTTATAATTTTTAGGATGATTTTAAGCTTGGTAGAAGTACAGGATATTACAATATCTCCCCTTGAAAATATTCATCCTCGAATGAGACTAAGTTAGATGGGAGAAATGATAAGATGAAGTCCATACTGAGCGTAAGCAACTAAAATATGACTACATGACTGACATTTCTAAGATTCATACTGAGCATGCATATCTGATGCATGATTTCATGACTGAATTGACTTATGACTACATGACTAAGATTTTTGATAACTGAGTTTCGCACAAGTAGAATGCATGTCTGATGCATGAACACATGACTGATCTGATGCATGAGCATATGATTTAATATGCAATGGTAAATGGATACCAAGTTTAAAATGGGAATCCGAGCATGAAACAGGATTGTAACTAAAATTTAAACATGAAACTGAATAATATTTAAGGAAAGCTGTTACCTTGGGCTTAGTTTGAGTTTTGAGGAGAAGAGCTAAGGGTGCTTGGATCGCATGTCTGTTTCTTATTTTCAAGTAGCTCCCTCAATGGATTTATTCTGCCAGAGCACTTTGACTATAGGGACTTCTTTGTTCCTTAGTCTTCGAGTATGGTAGTCAAGGATTTCAACTGGAATCTCTTCATAAGAGAGGTTGTTCTGAACTTAGGAATTGGAGCACTGGCTGAGGAAGGAGCTGGAATGAATAAATCGATGTGAAACTGAGAACAATTTCAACCCTCTGACTTAGGCTGATTGAAATTGAAGCAACTTATTCTAGCTCTCTTATTCTGCTTTTCCCTTTACTTAATCTTCTTCTTCTCTCTCTACTGTTCATTTATCATAAGCCTAGATATGTCCATCTTACTAATCAACATCGCGGTCCTACACTCCTTAACCACACTATCATTCTCCCCTAAAATAAACTTATTCATCTTAGATTTGTTATCCATCAACATATAAAGAGCATATCTAGCTATTTTAATAAACTTAAGAGAATACTTTTTCACTGTCATGTTACCCTGTATAAGGTTGATAAAATTTAGCACCTTAGCTTTTCACTTCTTTAGAGGAAAGAATCTATTTAAGAAGGCTGTACCAAACTCTTCCCATTCTATGGGCTCTGCATCTGTACCCCTATCTACCTTCCACTATTTAAATTATGTATGGGCTACATCTTGTAGATGATAAGTGGATAACTCTTTACTCTCACTAGAAGTCACTCCCATGATATCTGTGAATTTTTGACCCTGGTCGAAGAACTCCGGTGGACCCTCTTCGGACATAGAATCGGAGAATTGGGGAGAATTTATTTGGGTAAAGTCCTGAATCCTGGCTGCAGCTGAATTGACCACTGGGTTGGCTGGAATTACAATTGGCCTTTCATTCAGAGTTGTAACTAAATTGGGTAGAGTAGTAAGTGCAGTCCTAAATTCTTCATGGGAAACATGTTCTTCTAGGGGATCTGCCTGAACGGGATGAGGTGCTGACTGATTATCGATTCTCCTTTCACTAGCCCTTTTGGAAGTCATATTCTATAAGCAAGAGAAAAAAATGGATTAGACTGAGAAAATAATTGGAGATTATGCTCACTAGCATTACATGAATACTGGAAGAAGGGAAACTGTTCCTAAAACATTTCATAGCCTCCTGCATAAGTGTGGTTTGCAACACACCCATGCATAAAACTCTACTAGATGCGGCTTTTCAGACTTTCTAGGATACTGATGAACCTATATATGATACTAAGTATTTAACGCCCCGAATCTGATACCCAAAATGTTACAAGGTGCTCATAACCCCAAAGGACCATAAGCTAACCCATGACTGATATTTCTAATTGAGCACTGAATAATATGCGATAATTATGCCGAATATAAGCTGTAAGTCCATAAGGTTCAAAACTAAACTAATACTGAATATGAAATAATGTCTGTAATAGGGTATAACAATACACAAAACTGAAATAAATTATCTGAAATCTGTTGTTGTATGAAAGCCTCTAAACTGTCTGAAATCTGTGGATTTGATGGGACATGTCCACAACTAACTCCAAACTAATGAAATAATAAAGTAATTAAATAATCATGCTATCCTCAAATGATGAGGACTCATTGCTAGTCTGGCTGCTGAACGTATGGCTACTAAGGATGCTAGAGAGCTCGTGCTTCTAAACCAATGGTATAAAACACCATAGCACAAATGCATCAGTATGATTGAATATACTGGTATGCATGTGAGGTGGCTAAATGCAATGGTTCATATTCATGAACAATACTAACTGACTGAATAAAATGAACGTGAGAATACATGCATAAATAAATAACTGTAACTGAGATCGCGATAACATTGACTCATGAATTCTTATAAAGTGGATTTTCTTATATCTGAGTACTAATACTTGGATACTGAATGACTAAGTCTAGTGAATACTGAGGAAATGATGTCATATTACTGATAAAATAATGACTCTATCTAATAGTTCTGATTATGAAAAACTGGTCTGATTGACTGTATCTGACAATCCTGAAATCTAAATATTGGTAACATGAATTTTGTATAATTAATATACTATTAAATGGGTGATTGTGTCTGGCAGTCCTGAAGTTTGATGGAACTAGTTGAGTTCTGTACTGAGCTGAGCGACCATATCTGACAGTCCTGATGTCTATAGAACTAGACTGAGTGCTATTCTGAAGACTGAATCTAAAACTAAAACTGAGGGAGGTAATCATCTAAATGAGATACCCCTAGTAATCTATAATAGCTGCGTTGGGATCCAATATGTAACCCCAATCGAAAGGGTGTCAATACCACACCACTAGTAAGGACAAGCTGTGAGTGACCATCATCTAGCAGTATCCCCAAAAGAAAATGATGGGACCCTCATCTGACATTGTTTATCCACCTCATCAGCCCTCATCTAAGATTGTTGATGTCTCAACCTATGCTGACTACATAGTTCTGGAACGCAAGGATTTCTTCTAAGGATCACATCCTCAACTGTTAGTGTGTGTATCCTTATTCTTAGGTTCACTCGGTGCTAAATCCTACTCCTATCTGAATAGAAACTTCACATGATTAACTGAATTGAACTGGACAGAGTTCATTTAGTTCTATTAGATGACAGAATACTATTGACAATACTAAAGTATTGAGCTTTCTGAGATTATTGGGATTACTGAGTTTCCTGAGTTTTCCTGAACCACATGACTGACTGTATTCTACTGAACATGGCTTGACTGATGATATCGTGAAAACATGACACTAGCTCTAGTCATACAGCTAAATTATCGTGTACAAGTACCCCCAGGACTCGATAGCATGAAACTTATAAGGCATGACATTCTTGAATACACGACCAACATCAATAATCTATAATACAATAAGTTGGGAATTTTATGAAGTACATGGTTATCATAATCTTGTACATGGGAGGAATGCATATAATCAATGTCATAATTCCATATTCTACCATCATGATCATTACAACAACATCTACATTGCACATTAATAGCATGGGAATCATTTGAACATAGGGGTAAATCATGAATCCATCACTTAAGTCACAATTGAACTATATTACATGATTTCTAGTCTTCTAGGCATTTTATCAAACACCTTACATGCACCACTTAGGGTATAGGTATAATCATCAATTAACACCTCATAAACCACTCAATTCATGTATTTAAACTCATATACTAACATAATTTCATAAAAACACATTCAGATTCCAATTTGGGAAGCATACAACAACAATCATATAAACATAATTAACCCACAACATAATATTCATAATATATGATTTAAAACTTGATTCTTGGGCTTTATGGATGAAAGGAATCCATGAATGAACATTATGCATACCTGAGTTAATGAATTTGGAAGGATCGAAGGAGAGTTCTTGAGATTTGGCCCTTGAATTTTAGAGCTAGGGTTCTTGTTCTTGAGTAGAGTTGATTTTAATTAGAAAAACTAATGCAAAAGTGAGAAAATACTGCACTCTTAGGGTTAAATCCCGTGATTGGGTGGAATTGAAGTCATGGGAAAAGACCAAACGGCCTCTGGGATTTAATATCGCAAAAACTATAAAATTCTCGATTTTCATCCTTGGCGCAACGCGCCACTATCGCTTCAAGCCACTAGAACTGGACAATTGGGAATCAGCATGGTGGCACAATGTGGAGCTATCGCGGTTCCACTTTGTTTGTGACCTAAAAGTTTGGCGCGACGCAGAGACATCACAGAGTTCACTAAAAAAGGATAATTATGAATTGGGCCTTTGGCGCGATGTGCCACTATTGCAGAGAAACACTGAAAATTGACAATTGCTATTTAAGCTAGTTCCACGATGCGCTGATGGCTCAGGTGATACACTATCTCACTAAAAAGGCTCTAACAATTTTCTCGGGTGTCGGATTTGAGCGAATTTATTATCGATGGAAAGCTTGTTCAATTTTCCACACAACAAAAAGTAAAAATCTTAAAAATTCCACTTGTATAAAAGTGGATTCTTGTTTCAAAGAAAGTCTTTAACAATTTTGGGATGATTTTAAGCTAGGTAGAAGCACAGGCTATTACAGGTAATGTGCGGCAGAAAAATTTTTAACAAGTCATACTTACATTCCTCTTGTCCTGACCATAACATAATCTCTTTATTAGCTCTCATAATCGTGCGGTATTGGTTTACAAATGCAATACATTTTCCTATCAGGACCATAGTGCTATCGTGAAACTCAGATGATGATAACATCATCTAAGGGTCATGTTATGGAAAATTTATAGAACTCAACTCACTCCCATGTTCGAAGGGTGAGACGGTAATCATCAATAACCAAATTCAAGTTGGGATCGAATCCATAAGGAGTGAATTACAAATTTCATGTCCTATAGTTTCTATAATTACAAAAAGGTTATATGGAATACTAACAAACAGGACATGTAAAATAAAATGGGGGAATTGATTTGAGATTTATTTGTTATGATTTTTGGTTAACAATGCCCGAATATGACACTTCTGACGTAAAATCAAGATTTGAGGAGATCTTTGGATTATATCAACCTAAAAGTAAAAACATGTGGGTTGATGTTGGTTTAACATAAAACTTAGTTGTTAACTAAAGAATAGGCTAGGTCAAAGTTCATTGTGGTTAAGCTTTCAATAAAACGACAACGATTTCACCCATTGGCTCTTTTGAGAACCTAACAAGTGTACAATTCTTAATCACCCAAAACCTTAATCAAGCATCCCTATTTCTAGGATTATGCTCTTGATATGATTTGTACTCCAATTACACTTATTTCTAAGATTTCAGAAGGTATTATGCCATAGGCATAATTGCCCACCATTACCTTGTCTCCCTATAACCCACATTCAAGGATATTATGGGTTACCTCATGTTCACCTTCATCCCTCTTTCAAGGATTATGAAGGGTTTCTGGAGTTTGGGGTTTTCACCCATCAAACCTATTTGGTGATTTGGAGTTTTTACCTACAAATTCCAATTCATAAATTCAAGCAATGGTGGAATCCATACTCTACAACTAACAATCATGCAAACACAAAAACAACCACGTACAATTATACTTTAGTTCAACATAATCCCAGGACTAATTTACTTAGCTACTCATGAAGAAGGTAAGAAAGATATACGATAAGGATTATCCAAAGCATTCCTTCATCACAAAATGCTAAGAAATCAAGCCTCCACAATTAGTTACACACCTTCCCAATTAGGGTTTCTTTCTTCCAATTCAAAATTGTCTATGAGGTATGCAATACCCAAAATAAACAGGGTTTTTGCCAATATATAGTTTAGGATTCATTTAAGTGAACTTACAAAACTGCTCTAGGTCATACTTCAGCTTGGCGACGATAGCGTGAGGTTGTACGCGATCGTAGCCAATGCAACCATGGTTTTGTTTTGCGATTACATTTTCTTGACCATAGTTACTTACCGTGACTGCGATAACTGAGGCCGAACTATTCCAAGACTTCAACCACACTTCTTTTGCTTTTATTTGATTCCTCTTATCTCCAATCCACATCTTTTTATCTTTTCAATGATGTACCTAAAAAATATTTATATTAGTGAATTAATCACCGTTATGTCTCATTTAATTCTACAAATCATAATAGTGTGCATAAATAGTTAGTGTGAATGAGTGGTAACATCAACACTCACCAGCACCCTTAACTTAAAACCTTGATTGTCCTCAAGCAAGACCACCCTTTACTATGAGACAACATCCCATGTATGCCAAAATTTTAGTTCCCAATGATCATGCCAAAATTTTAGTTCCCAATGATCATGATGATTCTAACTTGATTACTACCATAAAAAGCTTTTCACATATTTTCAAAAGAATTATGACAGTATCCCCCAATCTAAAATGGAATGATGAAAGATACAATAGACCTTGAGGAGCAACCATGCGACAACTATTAAACACTTTAAAAATGACTCACTTTTTGACCTCAACCATATCATACTTCCTTATATCTCATTGTGCGGAAGATGGAAAATTCACCTACCTCTACTTATTCACATGCCTCCTTACAAGTAAGAAAATATCATACACGTAGACACTAATCATGCAACAAGGAGTTTAAGTGCAAACACACTCTCTCTCAAGGAATTCTCCATGTTAGCAAGTACTATACCATAGGTTTTCCCCTATTTTAAATCACCACTATAATGACAACACTTGGTTGGGAATCACGAAGGACTTTTTGAGGTTGTAATGTAGGTTTAGGGTAAGGTAGGATATAAAATTATGATAATAAGGCTAAACCCTCCTTAAACTTTCTACATTGTACTCATCCCACTTTTTTTCTTGGGCCACTTCTATTATTATATTATTTTATACTAATTCTTTCTTGCTTTTCCCACTTTCTTCTCACCTCTCTTTCTTCTCTTCACTCCCCCACTTTTTTCCCTTTTTGTGCACAAATTTTTATACAATTATTTTCTTTGATGGATCTTTTCTTTCTTCTAATAATTTTTGCTTTGTTATCTTAAGCTTGCAGGCACTTTTTTATGATTTCATGGCCAAACTATACCCTTTTCAATTTACACCACCCCCGACTTAGGATCTTAGCCTCAAATTGTATTCTTAAGTTCAAGGAGGGTAGGGTTCAAAAGAGGAGAAATAGAAGGGTCAAGGCTTGTAATGTGTTTACCAAAGAAAAGTCCAAAATATCAAAGAGGGTGACTAGGGGTAAATCTTATGTATTGGTAAGCTTTTTAGGCTCACGTGGGCTTCCAAAGTCCAAAGATGGACTAGGGCCATTTTACCAACCAAATACAATAAAAATTTAGCCTCGAAAAACTAATAGAGAGAGTTTAAGATGGTAAAAGTCAACATGAGATGTAGACTAATAAACTCCCACACATGGCATGTTAATCTCATCGAAGGGGTTTTATTATTTCTCCCACTCGAGATAAAATTGAATATCAACTAATTTTCTAAAATCAATTTTGGAGTTGTGAAAGGATGAAAAGTTTTGTTACAATGTCATTCACGTCCATGCCCTTGAAGTTTCCAAAAGTTTTGGATGGAGAGGGTTGTCTTTTTTTAATCCACATCACACATAATTTGCTAATAATGGAAACAACCTAAGTTATAGTCTCACATTACAAGCTATAGTACGGGCGAACCACCCATATGGCTACTCAGACTTTGCCAATGGGTATGAATGTGATCCCAAATCATCAATGTTATAGGTACTCAGACTTTTCTTACATTTATGGGTTTAATTCCACGGGTACTCAGACCTTTCCTGCATGTATAGTCAAAAACCCAATTACAACACTTTATCTTTAAAAATGTCGTCACCCAGTCTATCATAGGGAAAAAGCTCATCCAACAAATATAAAATAAGATAATAGATTACGAGAAAAATAACTAATCTATGCAAGTATGGGCACTATCATAGTGCCCAAATATTATAACTCAATCAAAAATAAGAATCAATACAGGCTCACATCAAATGAATATGGAGACACCCCCAACTAAAAGTAGAAGTGTCCCCATTACATAAATAATCAAGGATAAGAAAAATATGGGTACTTCCTAAAACCTCATCAATGGCTAATATAGCTCTCTGATTCTGTATCATCATCATTCCCCTCAAGGTCAGACCATTTATTCATGCAAGAACATGAATGAGATTGTGACAAAAATTGGTGAAAATCAATGATTTAAATGGATGAAGTGACCCCAATCGGGGACAAGTGACCACTATTGCCGACACACAGATGACTACAATTGCACCTAGGGACCGCGATCGCAGTAACTGAGAGCATTTTTGCTTCCCTATTTTGCCCTATTCAGCTATTTTCAATGCAAATTTTTGCACACTCCCCCCTATTCAAGCTCATATAATTCACTCCTTCGTGCCACAAATTCATGAGATATCCATATGCAAAAACTAACATCTATGATACAAACACATAACAAAAAGGATACGATCCACTTTTGGGACCTTTTTGGGTTACCTTCCATTTAGCACCTTAGTTATCATCATGGGATGATGTCTTCCTTATTCAATTCTCAAGGGCGGTCCGCAAAACTCATCTTTTTATCCACTTTAATAGCAACCAGTTTTGTGGCAACTTCTTTCATTTTTTTCTTATTTTCTTCTTATTAACTTTGAGGTAACCCCTCTTTTGGCAGAGTTTTGGGCATCTTTATGCCAAAGTCCTCTTTCAAGTGTTATTCCATTTTCTTCCCAGTCCTAGTAACTTTTGTTGAGATTTGAGTGGTATTATTAGGATTGGCAATTTTGTCACTAGGGAGATCGTCTCAAGGTTTAGCATTTAATCGTGTAAAGATTTGTCCGATTTGGGTCTCTAATTTCTTGATAGAGGCAAAGCGAGATACCACGGTCAAATAGAGTTGGAAGAAGTCACCTTTTAACTCACGTACCATTTTGTTCGTACCTTCCACTCTACTCAAGATTCTTACTAGGACATCCTCTATTTTAAATTTTTCAGAGTCAATGGAGCTTGACTCTTTTTTATAAGGCCGATCATGGTAAGGCACAATGTGGAAATAATCATTTTCCCTATCTCTAAAAACTCGACCACCATACCAATTTATCCAACCTTTATTTTCACCTTTCCCTCTATAGGTTAGGTGAGAACCCCCAGAATAGTTTGCCAAATATCATATCTCTTCATATAACTTCTTAGTTTCTTTGTCTTCACCATAGGCATATGATGCTATGACATTCACTGTTTTCGTGGGTAAACCCATAACATTCTTGGTTAGGAGCTCAAGTTGGGTCAAAATCTTTGCCGTAGTCTCCTATTTTTCCTAATCCCACTTTCTTTGTTCCTTATTAACCATGGATGTGGAGGGAGAGCTATTGCGAACTTTGATATCTCGGGTATGTCATTCCCAATTATGTTTAGTCACAGCTCTAAAAAATTTTGTAGATAAGTGGAAGTGCAAGTTCAAGAGAGAACTTTCTACCTGATAGAATACTTGGAGAAGTATCTTCCCCGAAATCTCGTAGTTTGGGTATTTGGCTAACTTTTTATTAAATCTTTCCCATACTTCATGAAAATTCTCCCCACTCCTTTGTCTAAATTTTATGATCTCATATCTCATGTGACACATCTTGGAGGGAGGGAAGTATTGATCAAGAAACACCATTGTAATCTCATACCACGAAGTGATTGAACTCGTAGGAAGTGAACGGAGCCACAGTACTGCCTTTTTCGTTATGAGAAATGAAAAAGATGAAGTCGAAAGGATCCCTGATTAATGTGTGCAATGTGGAATGATTTACACGCCTCCAAAAGATTCATTAAGTGAAAATACGGGTTATAATAAACTTGACCCCCGTATAGCCCCTTTATTTGCAATGTGTACCATGATGCTAGTCACATGGAAGGTCCCATTCTCATGAGTTGGTGGGTTGCAGATTGCACCTATTTGACCCGCATTATTTAGTTGCCTTTATCCATCGAGGGGAACATCAAATGACTCCTCATGATTAGTGCCTTCACTCATACTTTAGTTCATGCTATGATTACCTGAAAATCAAAAACAACAATGAAAGTGAACCACAACACCATGAATATACCCAAGTAAAAATCACAGCGCACAGGCAAAATCTATATTTCACTCCCCGACAACTGTTACATTATGATAACGCTCAAATCAGTCCTATGTTTGAGGGATGAGGAGGACTCCATGAATAACCTAACTTGAGTTGGGGTCGAATCCACAAGGATCAAATTACAATTTCAATTCCTATTGGTGATCTAATAATTAAAAGGTTACCTAAAATGCTAACAAACACAGCATGTAAAATAAAATAGGGGTATTTATATAGGATTTGTTTGTAATTATTTTTGATTAACAACGCCCAAATATGACACTTTTGACTAAAAATTAAGATTTGAGGAGATCATGGGATTATGTTTACCTAAAAGTAAAAGCATGTGGGTTAATGATAGTTTAACATAAAACATAGTTGTTAACTAAATGATAGGCTAGGTCAAATATCACTGTGGTTAATCACTCAATAAAACTATAATAATTTCACCCATTGCCTTTTTCAAGCACCTAACAAGTATGCGATTGATAATCACCGATAACCTGAATCAAGCTTCCCTATTTCTAGGATTATGTTCTTTACATGATTTACACTCTTATTACACTTACTAAGATTACAAGAGGTAGTAAACCATAGGCTTAATTTTCCACCATTGTCTTGCCCCCCTATAACCCTCTTTCAAGGATGTTATGGATTACCTAATGTTCAAATTCATCCCTCTTTCAAGGATGATGAATGGTTTCTAGAGTTTAGGGTTTTCAGCCATCAAATTATTTTGAGATTTGGGGTTTTCACTTACCAATTCTAACTCATAAATTCAAGCAATTGTGTAATCCATACTCACAAACTAACAATCATGTAAACACAACAACACCCACACACAATTACACTTTAGGTTAACATAATCCTAATACTAATTTACTTTGCTACTCATGAAGAAAGTAAAGAAAGATATACCATAAGAATTATCCAAAGCATTCATTCTTCAAAAAATACTAAGAATTCAAGCCTCCACAATTAGTTACATACTTTCCCAAATAGGGTTTCTTTCTTCAAATTCAAAATTATCTATGAGGTAAGCAATACCAAAAGAAGAAAGGGCTTTTGCCTATACAAGGTTTGGCATTGGTATAAGAGAAATTACAAAATTTCCATGGGTCATAGTCCCACTTGGCTGCAATCACGTGAGTTTGTACGCAATTATGGCCTATGCAATCGCGATTATATTCTTCGATCATATTTTTTTGACCATCATTACTTATTGTGACCATGGTCTAAGGACCGTTGTTGCGGTAACTGAGTCTGAACTACTCCAAGTCTTCAGCTGCACTTCTTTTGCTTTTATTTGATTCTTTTAGCTTCAATCCACATATTTTAATCTTTTCAACTATGTACCAGTACAACGTGGATATTAGTGCATTAAATCACAATTATGTCTCATTTAATTCCATAAAACATGGTAGTGCATATAAATAGTTAGTGTGAAGGAGTGGTAAAATCACCACTCATCAAAATATCTCTTCATCCTTTTGTCTGGTTTTGCTCATTTCTCCTCTTTGACAACTTCAATGTTATTCCTCTTTCACAAAATTTACATGTAAGGACACAAATGCTAGAAATTAGTGTATTTCATTGGAAAATTAGTTTCATATCATTAGTTTAAACAATTTAGTATGTAAGAAATAAGTAGTAAATTACCACACCTTAACACCCCCCACTTAAAAATTTTTCTTGTCCTCAAGCAACACCAATGAAACTACCTAACTTTGAAGATCACATGTTTCACTCACATCTCCACAATAATTTTTAACATGATTAGCACTAACAATTTGTTAACAAGCATTAGAAGATCTAACTATAATTCCCCTCAAATTGAATATCATTTTCAAAAATGCAAAGATATTTTGATAATAATCAAACAACAAGAACTGATTCTCAAGAAGTGGCTCTTCATCTATGACAAATTAAATATTCTCCATTACCTTACCTTTGAAATATGTTAAATTCATCATATATCATAGCGTACATGCCTCCTCACTAAAGAAAGTCCCAAAACATAATTTTTAACATGCAATAAGGTATGAATGTGCAAGCACTCACACTCACAAAGAACTTCTAAATGAACACAAGTATTATACCATATGCTAGACCTTATTTTTGATTGCTACTAACTCAAAAACACTTAGTTGCAGATCCCAAAGGACATTCTAAAGCTTGTAATAAAAGCTAGGGGAAGGGTACCATTAGTATTTTGTTTAAAAGTGACTACACCCTCCTTAAACTACATATAACACTAATTAGATAAAACTTGGATCATTGGTTAATCCATTCATTTCCAAATCACACATGTGCCTACCTTTCTAACTTTATATCACCCATCTTTTGAAAGAATTCTCTTTTCATTTCTTTCCTTATTACAATAACATTTTCTTTCTTACTTTTATTGCTTTATTTATTTCTTCATCATTGATATGATTTTAGCAACTCATTTACAAGACTATGGTATAAGATTACCTCTTTTAAGATCCACCATTCCCAACATAGGCTCTTATCCTTACGTTGGCACTTTCGAGTTCAAGCAGGGTAGGGTTCCAAAGATGGATAAATTTCATATGGGTCAAGGCTTGTAACGTGGCTACGAAAGAATGGTCAATAGCCTTGAAATGGGTTACTAGGGATACCATTCACGTGCAGGTAGGCTTTTTAGGATAAAGTTATTTTAAACAATCATGAAAATGACCTAAGATCGTTTATCCAACCATGCATAATCATGATTGGCTTTGAAAGAATAATAGGACATGTTCTAGATGACACAAGTAATAAAAAGAATCATTCGACTAATGCTAACCATACATGGCAGGAAAACTATTCTAGAAGGATCGATTTAATTTCTTACTAAGAACAAAAGGAGACATTTATCACATTACAACCAACAAAAGATTTTGTAGTCACAAATAAAGGCAACGCATTGTTACACAACCATTCAATTCCATTCCCTTGATTATTAAAAAAAATTGGGATGAAGGGTATGCTCATTTTGTACTTCACCACATAAGATTAAATATCGGTAGCACCAAGCAAGCCACTGCATCACATTTGGGATCAAATGAGGGAAATACTTATGGCTACTCAAACTTTACCATAGATACAAAATTAATCCCAATTCATGATGTCATGGTTACTCAGACTTCCCCTACATCTATGACTCTAACACCTCAACTCGATGATTTTATTGTAAGAATTTCATCACTGTCTATCTTAGGGAATGGATTATCAAACATGATAATCAACAAAGGAAATAAATATCAAGAAATGAAAAATTACTAATCCTAAAAATTACTTCAAAACCTAGGTGATAAGGATATCCAATATACTAACTAAAACATCAAATCATCAAAGTAATACAAATATCCCAAAAACCCATAACAAATAAGAATCAAATCATCTAAATATTAAACACCAAATATGAAATAATGACAAAAAGGCACCCCTAACTAAAAAATTGTAGTTTCCTCACTGCATATCATAAAAGCATAAAAGGGTTAAAGAGGCTTCCTAAAACTTCATGATGACTACCATCACACTTTGTCTCCCCCCCTCATCATCATAATCTAGATCCTCATCCTTGGACAATCTAGTTGGAATAGTATCATCAATATCTAGCCTCGGAAAATAAAGTTGCTCTTTTGGATTTAGGACATTCCATAATCCCATTACCACTTTCCACATCCAGGTGAAAAATTTGTCTTTCTAATTTTCCCTCTTTCTTATTTAGCATAAGACTCATTCTATTTTTGATGTGATTGGGAAAAGGATGTTTAGGCTCGCTCCATTTATGATATAGTTTCCTCTTTGTCTTGTGATCCTTGAGGATCTTCTCATACTTATTTTGGGAGACATAAGAAGTGCGAGCTGTGAAAGATTCACCCAGTCCTGTAGAAAATTTTGACACCATCTCCCTTACTTTATTCATCTAGCTTAAAATCTCCTCAAATGGCCCTTCTACTGTAGGTCTGCAGGAGTCAAAATCATCATCAAAAAACTTCCATAAATTAATTTGTCTCTTCTTTTTCTTTGAAGTTACTCCCTCACTGCATATTTTTAAGGGCTAGATTGGTGTCTTCATGGATATCTAGTTTTCCTTGTGAAATTCCTCAACTCCAACTCTCCTATATAACTTAGTGATCAAAGAAAGAAACATCGGCCTTCCTCGAGACTTGTAATTCCTTATCTCTGAGATGACTAATATAACAATATTCAATAAAATATTATCTGGTATGCAAGTTACTATCTTTGCTCTTATAATAAGGATAATTATAATATTTGTTCTCGGGGAGACATGGCTATAGATGATTGTCATCCAAATCCATGCCTCCATCATGATATCCTTAAAGAAGATCCTTCTTTTTATGGTTGGCTAAGGTACTTCCCTTCTTGGGCACAGTTTTGTGTCTATCCAACTGCATAGAGCATAATCCTTATCATGAAACTGCCTTCAATTTGCATTCAACAACACATACAAGTCACTAATCACCTTACATCAAAAATAGATGACCTTGCCCTAGATTTTAATAATTGGGTTGGAAAGTTTCATTGCTAAGAGACTCACATAAAACTCCCATACCCATTATTTGTTGGCGTGATGTGTATCCAAGGAAAAAACCATCCAACCTATCACCACCAATCTTTTGTGGAAAGCTGTGAGTTTCTAAGGCACCTGCTCTAATGAGATGCCTAGCTCATGTAGCTGATTTTTTTGGCTAAATCATCATAATATGTGGCCTGGTATCTAGCTGATGAGAAGCTGGTTTGGAAGAATTTTGCCATGCTTAGATTGCTTGAAAATCCAAAACCATACACAAGCATTAACCATCAAGATCATCACGTAGAAACAATGTTATGAGAATGATAAAAGCTACAGATATGGCTCAAGGATCAAATTTAGCTTAAAATGAAAATTCAAGATTTTTGGCAGGCCTATAAGACAAGCCTCAAGTCTCACAAGCTCACTCTTCTTATTTGCTATCGTGACACCTGAAGGTCCTGTCAGACAACCCTCAGGTGTTACGATTACATTATGTCGATTCGCGATCATGGAACTTGAGGCTTCATCATCCAAGGTTTGTCCAAGTTTAAATTTGCAATTTCTATCGAAATATGTGTTCATAAAATATGTGTAAAACTAAAAACATGGAACATACTTCATAATCACATAAAAAAAATCCCTCTAAATCATGGAAAACTATTAAAGAACTCATTTGGGCATTTTATTAAACACTTGGCGTGCACCTAAATTACACTCATTTTGAATAAGTTCACATACTCAAGAATTCCCTATATATGCCCACACTATAAGCACATCAACCACATAAGATAACTTCAATTTACTCACTAATTAATCCAAGAAACCACAAATTGAAGTTTACTCCCTAAGCGTGATTCAAAGAATAAAATTTAAGAAATAAAGAAGAGATTTAAAAGACATACCTGATGTTTGGATGCAAATAAGAATGATTAGCACAATCAAAACAATTTACAAATGATAAAAAATTGATGGACTTTGAGTTTTTAAATAGGGTTGTACAGTGGAACCATTTTGGAGACAGTTTCCTTTTTATAACATCTCTTGTCGCTATCGTGATCATCCAAGGAGATCATGATCGCGGTCAGCCTTGTTAGTTGCAACGCCTGAGGCAATGTTGCATAGACCTGAGCCTATGGATTGCAGTCGTGATCTGAGTATGCAATTATGATACTTGAGACCAGGTTTAATTCCCCTATTTTTCTAGCTAGGGCATCTCCAAAGTCTATTTCATTCCAATTTTTGTCTTCTTACATGTTCAAATAACATTCTAAGTTCAATGATTTTTTGAACTAACCTAAAACAAAAAATCCTATATTTCTTACAACAAAAATTCAATGGATACACACCACATATATGGCAATGCTGGGTCACCTTGCATCTAGCAGTTTATTTAATGTTGTGGCAAGACGTCCACTTAGGATCAATTTGGATCTTTTACTTGAATTGACCAAAGATCCAATTCTATAGTGTTGGTAACTTCCTCGTCCACCACATCAATCACTGACACCACTTGAAACTCTATCAGTTTCTTCTTAGTCTTACACATACTGAAGGAGACCTTATTATTAACTCAAAACTTAATCTCCCCATATTCCATATAAACTAGGGCCCTTTTGGTGGATGAGAATTGTTTATAAATAATTATTGGTATCTCATGATCAATTTCATAATCAAGAATGAAAAAGTCTATGAAAAGGATAAACCAATCAAACTTTACAAACATATCATATAACACACCCACAGGCTTCTTAATTTAACAATTGGCTATTAAAAGCCTTATAGTGGTAGGTGTAGGAGCACCTAAATAAATATTCTAAAACACAACATATGGAATCAAGTTAATACTTGCTCGAAGCTCACACAACGCATTTCAAAACACGTGCACAAAGATAGTACAAGGAATGAGGAATGCACCTATATCTTCTTTCTTTACCGTTATTGAGTTTTACATTATAGTGCTACCACCATGAGTTACCTCAATAATTTCACAATTCACAAGTTTAATCTTTGAGTCTAATTTCTTTATAAATTTAGCATATGTCGGTATCTCTTGAAGAGCTTCTACTAATGTAATGTTTATCGACAAGTTGCTAAACTTCTCAAGAAACTTCTTGAACTTTTTATTGCCTTCTTTTTTCTTAATCCTTTGTGAGAATGGTGGAGGAATATTAGTTTGTATCAATGGGAAAAGTTGAAGTTTATTCACTTTTCATGCATCACCATTGATTATTTTAGGAGTTTACTCATTTTCCCCCTCGTCTTCAACTACCACTGATTTCTCAATAATCATTTCATTGGACTTTAGAGAATCCTCAAATGGATTTTTTATACTCTTCCTATTTAAACTTACTTGTTCATCAATTTTATTCTCATTTGACTTCTCATTGATCTCAGCCTTATCTTAACCAAGGGTTCATCCACATCTATTGATGATGACCATAACATGAGCATTTTTGGGGGGGATTTACCACTGTGTCACTAGAAAACCCTCCTTTTCTCCTAGCATTGAGTTGAGGTGAGAGTTTGCATACTTGTTCTTGTAATTTCTTGATTGAGTCCTAATGAGAGGTCATGGTTTGGATTAGTTAAAAGATTTCACTTTAGATTTCCCTAACTATTTTGTAGGTCCCTTCTTTACGTATTAGAATTTGGGATAAAACATCTTCATTCTAGAATTTTTATTGATCAATAGAGTTCAGTTCCTTCTCCTTAGGCCTTTAATAAGGGGGTATGTCCCGGTCATAGTCTCTCTATTTGTCTCTCCACTCCTGATCTCTATCATTGTTTCTATCCCATCAATCTCTATCTCGATCTTGATCCTTCCAAGTTTGATTCCCACCTTACTTTGATAAGTAGGGCGAGAACCCCCAAATTGGTTTGACATGAATAGAATCTCCTTATCAAGATTCTCCATTTATTCATCATCATAATCTCAATTACTCTTGGAATGAACAAACTTAACTACCTTAGGAGGAGCCCTCATTTCATATTTGTTAAAAAGGTTAAGTTGGGTCATCCCCTTGGCCATATTCTCCTCTCTTTCCTCATACTTATTTTTTTCCTCGTTACTTACAAAATATATTGCGTGGGACCCCGTGGATACCTCAATGTCCCTTGTATGCTATCCTTTATTCTATTTTATTACTTTCCCTAACAAAGTCGCCATAACACTATAAGATTACTTTACAAGAGAACACTCAACTGCATTATCAACCACCATTTTGTTCAATTGATCCAATGCCCTATCAAAAATTTGAATTTGCATTTTCTCTAAACATCATGATTTGGGTATTGCATTAACTTATCATTGAAATATTGTAATACTTCATACAATGGTACACAACTAAGATGGTGAAACTTGGTGATTTCATCCCTTAGTTGCAACATCTGAGTAAGAGGAAAGTACATATCAAAGAATGCATTCATGAGCTTAACCCATGAAGTGATAGATCCCGTGGGCAACCATAATATTGCTTCTCCCATCAAAGATAATTGGAAAAGACGTAACCAGACTGACTCTTGAACGATGTGGGATATGTCAAATGGAGAACACACATAAATAAAATCCTTCAAGTGTAGATTATAATCCTCATGGTCTTTTCCTCCAAATAACCCTTTCATTTGAAGAAACTTAAGCATCACACTAGTAATGTGAAACACCTCATTTCCTTCCATCGGTGGAATACGAATAGCACTAGCTCAACTTATATCTCCAAGATGATTCATATCATTAAGCCCATCAAAAGACCCATCATTACTACCGTGTTGACTCATTGTATCATGTATGATGTGATCGCTACTTGATAAAAGATAAAAAAAAAACAAATAATGTAAACTAAAACACTATGGATAACCCTGGTCACTAACAACACCATAATAGTAAAAATTATGTTCACTTTCCGGTAATGGCTCCATTTTTGACAATGCTTAAACTTACACTCAAATTAGGTGCAAGAAGGTCATTGTCAATATAATTACCTAACTATGAATCCGGGTTGAATCCACGAGTAGTGAAGATGTAGAGTTCAAAACTTACAAGTATTTGTAGTTAACTAAGTGTTAATCCGTACTGAGGAATTAAACAACATAAGAAATTAAATTGAGGGTTTGGTTTGATTGATGTTAAAATAACAATAATTGGACACTATAATTAGCTTAAAAGATCAAAGAGTGTTACCAAATGGAGAGGAACCCTAGGGTTATGCAATCCTAGCTTATTGTTCTATGGGTTTTTGCTAGGCTAGATTTTGGTGTACTGGTTTTAATTTTTTAATAAAACACCAAATCTAATAAGTGGGTTCTTTCAAACACCTCACAAGAGTATCAAATTTACTAATCCAGTACCTTAATGGATATCTTTATTTCTAAGATGAGAGTATACTATGAGATAACTCAAGTTATTGTTCAGAAATGTTCTTTACTCATATCCCCTCTTTCAAGGATTATATGGGTTCAATTGTTCCTCAACAATATCCCTTCTTTTAAGGATGATATGGGTTCAAGGGTAATTATGGTTTGCAACCCCCTAATTCTCAATTAAACATGGAAAAAAAGAATAACCTACAACTAATAACTAATTAATTGGAAAATAATCAACACCAATACATTAATAACCACCTTATCAAGAATAACCCGAAGAGATAAATTTAGCTACTCATGAAAATAAAATGAAGATACATACAATGATTAACATTTAATTCGTCCAGCAAAATTTTAAAAAAAATATAATCTCAAAGCTTTAAATTCAATCAAAA
Organism: Capsicum annuum; assembly: GCF_002878395.1. Lineage (NCBI taxonomy): Eukaryota > Viridiplantae > Streptophyta > Magnoliopsida > Solanales > Solanaceae > Capsicum > Capsicum annuum. The sequence goes on from NC_061114.1 coordinate 45,252,399, forward strand.
AGACAAAATCTTTCTTGGAAACACACCTACATATTATTTTTATTCAATAGTAATGAATTTTACTCTCAAAATTCAAAAAAGAATGTTAGAAGAGTGTAGGTTTGAGCTTTTTATATTTTTAGACTGAGGAAAGTTAAATTATAAGGTTGCCTCTAGAAATTTTGTGACCAGTCGCGATCGTATCCTAGTTTTCGCAATCATGACATCTTCACTTTATTAGCTCCTACGATCTTGGGGCATTTGGTTGCGATCCTAATACATTTTACAGTTAATACCCTACTACAATTACGACTCTCAGATCATGATAGAAACATCTGAGGGACATATCTTTGAACTCCAGTTTAGCCTTTTGTCCTACTTTGCTCATTTCTCCTTTTTTTCCTTTTTCGACTTTGTTACTCTTTCACCAAATTTATATATAATATCACAAACACTAGGAATTAGAGTATTTCATTGGAAAATTAGTGTCATATCATCAATTTAATCATCATAGTGAGCAAGATATTAGATATAAATAAGTGGTAAAATTCCACCCATCAACTAGACTACTTGGACTTTGAAGAAAAGCCCAAAGAATATACCAAACCAATGATTTTCCCTTCTGAGAAGTTTTTCCAAGCTGCCATGCTATCAAAATCACAATTTACTAATCAAAACAAGAACAATGATACACCGATTGTGTGATTCAGTCCCAAAATTAAAACGAGAACAATGATACCCAGATTAAATTATTGTTCTTAGGGTCTAATATTATGTAAAAGACCCACGTGAGGCCCACTTGAAGAAGGGGGCTTTAAAAATACTCAATACACCCCTTTATGTTGAAGAAACATTTACCCTAAAAAATGGGTCAGTTCCGAGCTCTAATGTTGGTCCAATCAAACCATCGATACTCTGTGAATTTTGTAAAAATATGAAGGATTTAATTAAGAAATATGTGGAATCTTAACAAGAAGTTTGAGAAGAAATACGTCATTTAAGTTTACAAATGATCCAAAATCTCCACCAATTATTCTTCAAAGTTTTCACAATTTAGGGTTCTGTAATCTTGTAAATTGGTGAAAATGGGAGAAATTGGTCTTGGTCAGGTATGTATATTATTTACATATATATATGTGTCACTTAAGTGGACACAAGTCTACTTAAGTGGTAGTTTCTTAAGCAAACAAGAATTGCTATAGCGAGAGTCACCTAATCTTCACATTTTCATTTAAGCGACCTTTGACTACTTAAACGGCCATAGCTTAAGCACCAAAGGCATTACTTAAGAGGTACCTGCTGAGAAATGCCAGGTTTCTTAAGCGAATGACTGGTCACTTAAGTAGCCATCACTTAAGTGACCTAATGGGCTCTTAAGATATGCACCAGCACTAGCTGAGAATTTGAATTTTTCAAGTCCGCATTGACTCCTCGAGATTAAACCACAATATCATTTATGTAAATAAACTATGCTACCCTATCAAATTCAAGGTTTCTAACACAATGGTGAAGTCAAAATGTTCATCTGAGGTAATTTACATAAAAAGTGGGTCCTACACCCATGTGCCATTTCTCAAAATTCTATCCAATAGCCTGAAATGAATTTGGGAGACAGAGAACACAAACAAAGGATCCACCTAGCCTAAAATTGATTTCTCAGAGCTATTGGATCTATCAAAATTAGAATATGAGATCATATAACTGATGCTTTTACATAGTAGACAATATTAACTAGCAAAAACATCAAAATAGGAACTTGACTCTACAAATCAGACAAATTGTCCAATAATAGAACTATCAGTTCTATCAAGTCATAAGTGACTGGTGGAAGCTATAGGAAATCTCTAAATGGTGAAAATGAGCGGTAATACTGAAAATGACCTAGAGGGCCATTACAATACATACATACATACATACATACATATATATATATATATATACACTTACATATATATATACACACTTACACACATATATATATGTAAGTTTACGTGGTCTGACATGTAATATAGGACTTAAAAGTCCCGATATTGATCCTATGGGGAATTGATGAATTGACTGATCCTTTTAATTAAGACTTCTCTATTCATAAAATAAACTCAAAATAATAATGGTTATGAGATTACAAACTTATAACCCTCGAAAATTCAAAAATTATGAGAAAATGCATTGTGATTTAAGAGAAAATTGATGAATTAGGGTTTCTATGGTATGCCAATCTAGTTGAGCTATCCTTTAATTAGACTACTTGATTCCCATAGTAACTAATTATAGGGTCATATTTGCGATGTTGAGTACATTTCCAAAAACCTCTATGCCTACTCGAATATTCCAAATGCCTATTTTCTTATGGTCATCGATTGATAGTGAAGTTCACATGATTTATCTTTCGTATTGAATGAGCAATGTTAATGGGTATATTCTTATCCGTATTAAGGAATTACTACATCTTCCCAATAGACTTCATCATCAAACTCTTTCTTTTATTATTGTGAATATATGTTTTCTATTCCTATTCCAATCTACACCCTAAATATAGTATTTTAGAATTTTATAGATGATCAAATAAATAATCACAAGAAATGATAAATAACTCGATAATAGAAATAAAATGTAAATTTTATCAACTTAAAAACTCAACCTTCATGCTCATTAACAAATTCCAGAATCTATGAGTTTTGTTACTCAAGAATCAATCATATAATAGAAAATATTTAATTAACAAAAACTAAATCATACAAAATAGAAAAATATTAGAAAAATCTTGGATAGAAAACCCTATGAAATGTGTAGTGTATTTGTTCTTTATTAAAATTCATTTGATATGGTTATATGAGCTATATCTGATATCTATCGAATAACAGTAGTGTGTGTATATCATACAAGTTTTTAATAGAATCCAATATTATTATATGGACATGCCTGTGGTGGCACCACAGGCCATGTAGGTAGACCACTTTTTTTTGTCCATTTCACTTAGGAGGGTACCTAGGGCAGTGCCCAGGGTCCTTCTATAGTGATTTTTCTGTATTTTTACTTTATTTCACCTTTGTTAATCCTATCTAGATCTACTACCCTTGTACATGCTCCAAATCACTATCTACAACTAATACTCAATCTTTAAAGCTCCATATCACTCCATTATGCTCTACATCAGTGCAAATTCTATCATTCTTCATCCTACATACCAAGACAAGCTATGTCAGTTTATTTAACCTAAATTAAGCTTAAAATAATATAAAAGTAAGAAGTATATGAGTAAAACTATAGTATAAAATCATAAATTTTAGTCTCAAGTAAGTTCTACCCTATAACGATGAATCATTAGTCTAACTTGGGATTTGTTCATTCAAATCAAGGGGAATACTACTTTAAACATCCAGATTTTATTATATTTGTATATTTATTTCGTGTTCAAACTCTCAAAACCAATTCAAAACATCCTAACCTCAAAAACCAACATATGTAAGCATACACAAAATCATAGAAATATCACGACATAGAAAATCAAACACTTCCAAGTGTATTTCACTAATCATGTACCCTCACAACAAAGAAATGTCCTTTTAATCTTGGACATGGGATGAATAAAATACTTACACCAAAAAAAATTTCACATGTGACTAAAGTTTAACCACAAGATTACCTTTTAATGTACTTTCTCTTCAAATTCAAAAAAGATCATGTATAGGACCAAGTAGGTTTTAATTTAGTTGTAATGTAGGAAAAGAAATAGATAAGAATGTTAAGGAAAAATATTGATTAATCCTCCCTTATTACTATTAATACATCAATTTTTAATATTTAGCACATTTAGCTTCAACCAACCAATTCGTTAACTCTTCATTGTCTACCCCTTTCTCCATCCTTTTTTGCTACTACATACTTATGAATAGCAAGGATTATCTTTATGTATTTTTTAAATCTGATCCTATGCCATACTTTCTCATTGTAACCCACTATCATTAAACCCTCATTCTTTTTCAATACATGACAACTTCACAAATTCTCTCTTATTATTTTTTCTAGCCTCGTTCAAGTACTTCAAACTAGATCAAGAGTATCTGGGAGATTTTTGGATCAAATGTTATGGTCTAAGGATAAAAACAAATCAGGATACATATGAGGCTATGAAAGAATAGTTTAAAGGCTCAAACAGACTTAGTATGGACAATGTAATAGGGTAGGCATCAAATGAGGAAATAAACAGTGGCCAATAAAAGAAATGTCAATATCACTTCCTAATACTAAATTTATTTTGCTTTACAACACATGCAAGACGAGTTATAGAAACTAATTAAATACATAAGATTCAACAAAACCCTCAAATAACACATGGCATATATTCAACAAAAATACACCATTACCTAGAATCCTAGTTAATGGAACTCCAAGAATTTACAATCAAACATATGTAAACATGTACTACCTTGAGTTTTCATGTCTAAAACCACCCAAAAAAAGGCTGCCAAGTTATCTTTCCCATGCATAAAGTCTAATCTCAATCTAATGTCATGGGAAAGAGTTGTGGAATATTTCCCCTAAGGACTTGGTACAGTGCTATGGCTACGACTAAGAAATAAGTTGTAACCACTCATGATAATTTGTACCGAGTGAATTGTAGTAATTCCAGTGAAGTCCCAAAGTTTTATCCCAGTGAGCATAACTCTACTCCATGAATCATATTCAGACATTATGACTCATTGGGTGGGACTCATAGTCACAACAATGTTTAGCAAAAATTCAAGCCTTAGACAACGACATCACCCAAATGCTCCTAGTCAGTTGTAATGAGTCATTACGTGGAAAGTCATACTGATAGTATAAAGTATCAAAAATCTTGATATCCCAGGTTGTAACTCAAACCATGACTCGTAACTAGTCGTGAGGTGAGCCCTAATGACTGGGAACATATTTTACTACATAGTTTTTCCAGTGGCTTTTATGTCTTTTCCCACTCCCTTAAAAGAAAAAACCATGTCATTTTGTCTTTCTAAGGGGTTGTATAAGAGACTCAAAGCACCAAATTCATGAAATAATTATCAATTTCACTCAAGAAAATCAAGAGAGGCGGTTTTCTTTCTCCCTTAAGAGCAAGTTAGGGTTCTAAAAGAGCAAGACCAATCAGAAGGATTTCATCCAAGCTTCTACTTAAGGTATGTAAGATATTCATCATTGGGTCCCTTTCACCCCTCTATTAGGGCATCTGAGGCTATTTTTCTACCTAGATAAAAATTCTTTCAAGTCTATTTCTTGCTTAGAAATTTCCAAAGCACCTTCACAGTAGCTTAATCGAATAACATAGCATAGTTTTCATATATAAATATTGGTAAATAATTTTGTTGTGTTTTTATTAGGTTCTTAAGGCTATAAATGAGAGAATATGACCAAACTCGATTCATGGATGCTGAGTGTCAGTATCTGTATTATCCGACTTTCCCAGAACTAAGTTACTCCCAAAGAGAGGCATCTACTTTGACAAAGTGTTGGAGAAGCTTCAAGACTTTCATGATCACTTAGTGGATACTAGGTGGAGGTGTTTTATCCTAGATTCATGCCAGGAAAATGAGCACTGGGTGAGAGAATTCTTTGCAACTCTCAGTGTAGTCTCTATCTCAGACCTAGTTATGATGATCTAAGAGAAGAAAGTTCACTTTGGAGCTAAGCAAACAAATGACATATATAGACTACCAGATACTGACATAAAACCATATAAAGATAATTTTTCTAAACCAAGGAGCTAGCTCGCTAATAAGTTATGTCCTGGAAGAAAGGTTCCATAGGCCTCTACGATGATGTGGATAACATTGCATGATTTAACAGTTGAAGCTCGTATTTGGTTGGCTATATCTGTAGCAGGCTTTCTCCTTGCACCAATATGGCATGCATACATAATGTGAGAGCTAGGATGATTGCATGTATTTTGGACAATATTTCTCTAAATGTTAGGCGATTATTCTACTAGACATGCGACATTTCTAGCTTAAAAATGACTCTTTACTTTTATTTCCATCCTTAATTACTAAGCTGTGCAGGAGATCCAGGGTTGAAGAGTACCTCAGAGATACATAGGTTCGTCCAAAGACCTAAATTTACCCTTTTAAGATTCTAGGTGAAGGCACACCTAGTAAGATTAAGAAGAGAAAGATTGACTTAGGCAAGTCAATATGAGGACATAGATTCTTATAGGCCATCCACAGTAAGGCTATCTGAGGAGATCTCAATTGAGATTATGGAAATCAAGGAGCTTCTGGGTGGTTTGCCTATGGGTCCAAAAGAGCTTTCCACCACCCGTATTTCTATGTTGCTCAGTCTGATTATGAGAAATACCTGAAGGGCAGAAGAAGCAGGGAGCCACTATTTCTAAGATTAAGAGGGCCTAGTCATCTTTGGGAAAGTAACATAGGGTGCTTTGGGATTCTTATAAGAAAATGAAAAAAAGGGAGAAGAAGAGAGGCAAATTCTTCATGATTATATGGAAGGGGGTAAGGGCCTTTAAAAGGTCCTCAAACCAAAAGACAAACTTCCTTCTCCTAGAGTCGATATTGATGATGAGGTCCCACCTCCAACGTCAGATTTAGATGTTGCTGGAGGTGATGTAGAGATCTAGGGTGATGACAGTCCTTTATGTGGTTATAGGGAGCACCCGTTACACTTTTTATGCTTTCTTGATTAAGTAGTGAGGTCATTACAATCTTTTAGTTGGGGGTACCAGTCTCTGGGTTCATTTATTTTGCTTTCGTCTATATTATTAAGACATTTGTTGGATGTTTTTAGGTTTATTTGGATGATTTTTATTTTAGATTATAATAATTGGGCACCCCATGCTTCCTACAGGATTTATATTATATTTTTATCTTATTTGTGATGATGTTGGATGAGATTTTCCCTATGATAGATTGAGTGATGACATTCTTAAGAAAAATCATCATTATTGAATTCAGAGCAATAGAGTCAAGGAAAGTCGAAGTACCCGTAATATTGGAGTTTTAGGATTAGCTTTATACCTATGGTTATGTTTGAGTAGCCGTATGGTTTTCCCTCATTAGATATAAAATTTTAGATGACGACTTGGTTTGGTTCCACCAATAGCAAAATTTTTGTGGTGTAATTGCGAAGCAAACACCCTCTCCATCAATAAATTTTTGAAAACCAAGGGCATGGACATGAATAATTTTAAAATAATACTTTACCTCTTTTTGTGACTTCAAAGTCCTTAGTTTGTAATATTTGGCAAATACCGCCTTTTATCTTTAGCAAAAATGCAATTGATCCTTCTTGAAAAATTTGTTGGCCAGGTATGATGAGAGTAGTTCTTTAACACTCATTCTTTCTTGTATCATCTAGAAAATGCCTCATTAGTCTCTCAAGGCTAATTGTATTTATACTTGGTTGGTGAAATAATCTTAGGTCTTCCTTGTGAACATAGGAACCTACTTTAGCCTAAATAGCCTGCTCGGACATAGAATGGCATCCCTAGTCACCCATTTTGAGCCTTCAAGCCTTTGTTTGTACACAACATTACAAACCTTGAACAATTTGAATTTGACTCCTTTTTTAAACCCTACCCTCCTTGAACTTGAAATACAACTTAAGGACAAAAGCCTGTGTTGGGGGTGGTAAGTTTTTGAATTGGTTACCTGGGGCCATAATAGTGTCAGTGGATGCTTAAAAGCTATGAAAAGAGAGTAAGTAAAAAATTCAAAAGAAATAAATCACCAAAAGAAGGAAAAATCATAGAGTGCACAAAAGAATTAATTGAGAAAAAAATGATTTCAAAGAGATGGGTGAATTAAGGCAGTGAAAGTAGGCATGTGTGGAGTTGGAAACAAATAAAGAGGCCCATGGTGCAAAGTTTAGTTGAATAGTGTGATGTAGATGTTCAAGGAGGGTGTAGTCACTATGTTTCTAAATGATATAACACCCTTTCCCAAGCCTACATACAATCTTGAAAAAGACCTTTGGGATCTCTAACAAAGTGTATTCAACGTAGTGGTGATTGACAACAAGGGAAACCATATGGTATGATATTTATGTGCATTAAGAGAATATTTATGAGGGTGAGAGCTTGCATTTTAATCCCTTGTTGCATGATAGATACTTTGGTGTGTGGGATTACCTTTTGTGAGGAGGCATGTAGACAAATCGAGGTGGGTAAAATAGTCCTCATGCTAAAATGAGGCAAAGAAGTATAGTTGAGTCGCTATCAATGGGGAGTCACTTCTATAGATTTAGTGATTGTTGCATTGTTGTTCTTTGAAGTCTTTTTCATCTTTGAGACTGTACTTCATGTTTAGGGGAGTTCTAAGAATAGCTTTGATTATGATTTATAGCTACTTGTTGGTGTAAATGATGTTTGAAGTCATTGTGATCATTTGGTTATATAAATAGGCTTAAATTTGCAGTCTCTCATTGAGTAAGAAATAGTGTTTCTTTAAGACAAGAAAAGGTTTAAGTTAGGGATGTTGATGAGTGGCAAATATACAACTCATATGCTTCTAAATTTGTGTACACGACTATGATTAAATCATGTAAATGAGGAAAATTCAGCATTTAAATACACTAATTACCATGGCTTGCAGGTTTACAAGTAAAGAGGAAGAAAATAAAGTTAAATGGGCTAAAAAGAGATCAAAAAAGGGAATGTAGCAAAAAAGATGGAAAATCTGGAGTTAAGATCGACCTCAATTACAACAATCATGGTCTGAGGGCCGTGATCATGCTAAGTCAATGCCAGGTCAAAGCATTGGGATCGCAATAGGTTCTATGCAATCACATGATCTAGCTCTTTAACTTCAAAGGTGTACTCTTGGATTTAGATAGAAACGATGCAAATATGCAACTTGCTTATTTTGTTGGGATCTATACATTTTATACTATTCCTATAGTAGGAAAAAAGGCACTCAAATTGAGGTTGTTTCCCTTTTTAGTGACTAGAGAAGCTTTTTTGTGATAGGGAGAACTTCTTAAAGGATTGATTGCCACTTGGAATGAGCTACCCAGGCTATTCATAAATATTTCTTTCCTCCAGCCATAATATTCTAGTTAAAAGGTGAGGTATACAACTTCGGGAAGATCACTTCTAAGTTGATGTTCAAGGCTTGATTTCAATTTAATAAAAATTTGAGCTTGGTGCCTAATCATCATATTTCAGGGACAAGCTTGCTGGAGATATTTTATAGAGACCTGAAAATTAGTTTACAACCCATAGAATGTAGAATCATTAGAGTAGCATTCATGAGATTATGCTAGGAAGCTGCTTCTGAGGTTCTAGACCAGATCTCTCTTACTAATTGAGGGTGGCATATTCGAAAGGATGAAAGGGATGCTGGAACTTATGTGAGCTTTTGGCGACCATAGTGTAGTGGATGATTCCATGGCATAAGAAATTATGTAGATGAGGACTAATGTTGGGTTTCTGACTAAGTAGTTCCCAACAGTGAATTCTGAGAAGGTAAATTTGGTGGCTGCACAGGGTTCAGCCACTAGAGCATAGAAGTCTATCTTAGAAGAGGATACTAAGTATCTTCATCAATAATTGGCAGGTGTCTAAGCTAGAGGGAAAGGAAACCAAGGCTTGAACTATTATAGAGATAGATACTAAAATCACAGCTGGGAGCATAATGGTGATTGTAGATGACAAGATTACTACAAGGAAAAGAAAGATGGGTATGCTCATCGGGCAGCCATGATAAAGAATGGAGCCGTTGTTGTCCAAACTGGTGAAGGGTTATAAAAATTAGGAAACATACCTTAAGGAGATTATGGTTGATATCTCAGGTCTGACCCAGAAGGTTGAGTCTTATGTGACTGAAATTAAGTAGTCAAAGATGCATTTTGGGGAGATGCTTACTACTCTAAATCAGAGGCAGTCGGGTACCCTTCTGTGCACATGGTTCAGAATCCAAAGAATTATATTCATATTGTCTCGCTATTACCACTCAGAGTGGTAAGTCTAATATTGATCACCCATTATCTATTGTTGATGTGTTGAATAATGATAGTACTATAGTTGATGAGACACCTACCATGGAGTAAGACAAGGTGACAAGTGCTAAGTTAGTGTTGGTGAGGATAAAGGTAAGGGTAAGGTCAATGAGCCTGTATTGAACCAAATTCCATAACTGACCCCACCTTTTCCTTAAAGACTCAAAAAATAAAAAAATGAAAGAAAGTTCAAGAGATTCACTGAGATACTAAAAGATTAGATTTTGAACATCTCTCTCCTTAAAGCTTTGGAGAATATGCCTGAGTATACTAGGTTTATTAAATAATTGGTGACAAAGAAGCAAGCAGTTACTTTTGAGGACATTGGTGGATTACACCATTGTAGTGTAGTCATTTCTAAGTCTCTGACCTAGAAGAAGGGTGATCTTTGAGCGCCTAAGATCTAATATACTATAGGGACATCCAGATTCACCAAAGAATTATGCGAATAGGGAGATAAAATTAATTGATGTTGCCAATTGTATTCAACCAATTAGGCATGAGCCCTCCATAGACGACTACTATGCGATTGTTGATGGAAGAATGTATCATAAAGGAACCTTTAGGCATATCATTTAATGTGTTGGTGAAAGTTTATAACTTTATTTTTTAGAAGACTTTGTCATTTTTGGGTTGTGAGGTTTACTTCAGGATTCCCATCATATAAGGAAGACCGTTCATGGCCATGTGTAGAGTGATGGTCGATATTGAAAAAGGGGAGCTCAAGTTAAGATTCAATAATAAGGACTTCACATTCAACGTCCAAAGAACTATGAAGCAGCCTACCTACATGAGGGTGGTGTCGGTTATTCATTGCGTTGATGATCCTGGAGGTTACTACATTGGATACCTTGTTGAATTTTAAGTAGTCAAGGTACCCACGTCATGCCGCAATATTTAATCAAGTGCTACATTGGAGAAATCCCATGGGCTTGTTGGAAAAGTTTGAGTAACTAATGTAGCCAAGACATGCTATGACATTAAATCAAGTGTTGGGTGGGAGGCAACCCATTATTTTATTGTTCACATTTTTTTTATTTTTTTTAGCTATAGTAACGTAAGAAATGTCCCAGAACACATTAATTCACTGTTTCATTAAAAATATTCAAGGTAAGGGTACATTGTGACCAACTCATGACGGTCATAAGTCTCACGTGGGCCAGGAATGTTGGGCATTAAATGTTAAAAGGAAAGTTTAAGGAATTTTACGGATTTTCTGGACTTGAACTTGTCAACACACTTATAAGGTCATAAATACCCCTTGTAACTTTGTATGTAGTGCAATATGTTTTAGATATAGAAGTCTAGAGTGTAGGAGAAAAGGTCAAAAAAGTGGCCCACCTATGGTCCATAGGTGGTTCCATAAGTGGTAACTTTTTGGGCCGAGTTTTTTTTAAATAATATGAGCCCAGAACAGTCCCTCCTTTCCCTAAATTTCCACCCCCACCTCCCAACCCAAGCCTATTAAGCCCTATTTGGCTGATTTTTACCTATAAAAACACAAAATTCCTTCCTACCTCTAAAAATTCAAAATACCCAACTTCCCTACACTTGAGTAAAGTCTAATACATTCTTTTTGTCAATACCAACTTTTTGAAAAGCACCAAGTACGCATTAAAGCTTGGGTTTCACTTCACTTTTTCATTTTTCACTTTTGATTCGTCAAATAAAATGTGACATTCTTGGCTCCTAATAGTAGTATCTTCCGATAAATTTTAAATAAGTGAGTTAGTATATTTATGTTCATGAAAAATATATGGAAATCAACAAACTTATTTGTAGCAACCTTAAATTAACCTAAAAAAATCCTAAAGTGATGCATTATTGTCAAATTAAACTATATGATCAAGCACAAACAGAAGTTGAAAATTGAAATATAGAGGAATACCAAAAGTTTACATGATAGTTGTATTGAAAATGTTGATTCTAGTGGTATGTTTGCACGTTGGACTTGTTTGGATAGAGTATAACCTATAGGGATGTAGAAATTGAAGAAAAATTATTAGTTTTTCAATTGTAAGTGTTTCTTCAAGTTTTGTAGTCCTTGCTATCATTAAACACTGACAGGAAATTAACTAACTTATTTGTAGGATCCTTGAATTATCCTTAAAAAATCCTACAGTGGTGCATTTTTCTCAAATTAAACTATTTGATCTTGCACAAAATAGAAGTTGAAAATTTAAATAGTAGAGGAGTACAAAAAATTTGAATGCTAGTTTGTATTGAAAATACAGATTCTAGTGGTATATGTCCATATTGGACTTGTTTGGACTGAGTATAATCTATAAAGATGTAAAACTCGGAGAAGAATTTGATGTTTGTGAATTTTGAGTTTTTCTTCAAGTTTTACGATCCCTCACTATCTTTTAGACACTGACGATTGGTTTTCCAGGTACACATGGCACCAAAGACTTCAAATAAGAAGGTTGAACCTTCGAGCTGAAGGAATGACTACTCTAAAAATAGCAACTTGATGGAAAATACCCATTTACCTCGTCTAACACAGCCCCATCCAGAGTGATAAAACCACAAATTAGGGACAAGAAGTATGTTACAAAAAATACTACCATTAGAGCTACTTTAGGCATACAACTTATAGCCCATTCATAGTAGGGAAGATGACCTACTTTTACTTGGCCTAGATCTCAACCACGGCCCATAGCCCAGTACCCAGGCCTAGGATAAAGAAGGATAGGATGTCACTCCATACTATCCTAAGTATGATGAGGGAGATAAAGAGGAATAGAATTATAAAAAAGAGGAGTTGGAGCATAAGCCAATTCTAGAGGCAGCTACAAAGGACCCCCAATCTAAGGAAGGGTAACAGGATGAGAACAAGTTTAAAGAAGAAATTTAGGAGGAGTTATCAATAGTGCCGCAGTCTATGGAGGGTACCGTATTTTAATTGGATGCATCAACTGCACTCCAGTTTGAGGAGGGTAAAAACTAGGCTTTACATTAGGCACCACCATCACCACTGCCTGCACTAGTCGAGATACCTCTACACGAGAATGATCCATACATGGATACATAGTGTATTCCAGGTATGTCCTCATTTTCTTTCTTTACTATATTTAAAAACCCTAGGTATGGTGCATTACCTTTTAGTTAGGGATGAGTTAAACCATAGCTACCGAGGGTTTTTGTTGTCGTAATGTTTTCATATTTTTCATGGTATGGTTGTAGAACAAACATGCTAAGGTTAAAATTTATGTCATATTGCGTTTTATTTCCTATTTTGTTTTGTGTCTTTGTAATTAGGAGATTCTCTAGTATATAGGGTAGTTGAGATTTTTTTTTATTGATTTTGAGTAAAATAATACCCCTCTAAAAATTTTTCTTTAGAACTATGTGAATTTACATAGGTGTGAATAATGTGGATCTTGTTATGGAAATAGGAATAGATTTTTGATAATCATAGCTAACTTGTGTATTTACCAAATATGTAGTATTTTTTTATGTGACTCTGTGCCATGTGTGTGAGAGATGCTACTCAGTTCCCTTTGTTTGTTAAATCCAGAACTTACGCGGTTAGTCTTGCCTTTTTTGAAGGATAGTCAGTTAGGAAAGGATCATAGGTATATTTTGAGATTAGTACACTTTTTTCCTAAATGACATTCCATATGGTAATAAGTATCCCTTGATCCCAATTTTTAAGTATTATCGCCTCTTTTTGTGTTACACATTTAACCTATCCATTTGTGTTACAATGAACCTGTTGTGGCCCTGGTCCTCTTTGGACATAATGTTCCTCAGCTCAGGTAATTCCCCTAAGTTTAGGATAGCTATTATAGTGGTGCGTTATGTGAAGTGGGTTTGAAAAAGGGTAAACTAAGAGAAAAAATAGTAGGGTTAGGTAAGGCAGAAAAAGAATGAAAGAAACCATACCCAACCTTAATGTTCTATAAAAAAAATAAAATGGGATAAATAAGGGTGGAATAATAAGAGCATTGGTTGAGTTGAACCAAAATTAATTATAGTTCCAAGGAGGATTACTTACTAAATATATCCATATGTACCATACCAGCCCCAATGCCTACATTAAATACAGAATAAAGTCTTAGAGTGATCCTAACTTTACTATTTTTAAAATAAGGTAATGAAAATAAGTGCAATCCTATGGTAATTGATACACATTGGTGGAACTTCTCATGTGAGTATGAGTGTCTCGTGATCATCCCTACATTGACATACATTTTCCCATATAAGTAAGTGGGGCTTCTTTATTACGAGGGCACATGGGATGTATTGATAGTTGCTTACTTGTCTAGGTAGTGTTACTTGTATATATGTATGTTTATGTATTTCTAATGTAATTCCATACCTTGTTTCCCTTGTTTCACAGTGTTGTGCTTTATGTCTATACAAAGTTGGTTTGGAATTATTGAATAGGATTGGGTAATGTTTTACTGCTTAAAGGGTTGATTCTATTCCTTGGATAGCTTAGAGTTCTCCTAGCTAAGAATAATTGTTTTATTTTGTTTTACGATATGCAAACGTTCTAAGTTGATGGTGTTAATGTGCTATGCATTCATAGCACTTTTAATGCTTGAAATGATAAAAATATGCCAGTTACTTAGGTGATTTTGTTAGATATGATGTGATTTTGTTATGTCTTTGCAGGAAATAAGGTTTTGGGAATATTCTATAAGGAGGGAAAGTTAAAATTCTTGTCCATAAAAGTAGGAATCTATGGCCCAAATGTACTACCTACGGTCCGTAGGTGCCAAAGTAGTTCTCAAAACTTGCATATCTAGAGACTCAGAAGTGCAGGAAAAAGAATTTGTCACTTACGGAGGGGAACCTATGGTCCGTAGGTAATAGAGTAGGTAACAGATAGGCAAAGTGTAGAGAGTTCAAGAGCAACAGGAGAAAGGGGGCCACCTACATGGACCACTTACGAACAGTAGGTGCCACCTACAGCCCATAGGTGGCCTTGTAAGTAGCCACCAAACTTTATTTTCCTAGGGTTTCATGTAACCTACATATACTTTTTTTGAAGATTTTAGTTAGTTTATGCATTTTATATACTTATAAACATATATTGGATTCGAGGATTTGATTTTGATTTTGGGATTACTTTGTTCTTGATTTTGGTTGATAATTTAGTTACAGACTTTGGGTTTTATTATGTTAATATTGTGATTTTGTTTTCATATCTTCAATTATTAATTCCTTTGTTCATTTCACAATAGTGAGTGGGTAAAATCCTATCTAGAGTTGTGGGAACCCTAGCAGGTTAACAAAGTAGGGGAAGGGCTAAGTTATTCTGAATCAATATTTTTGTATGTATTGTGCTTACATTCAGTTTAATAGATTTCTTAGTGGTTCCAAGAATTATTATCCCACCTAGTATATCATTAATTGCTTTAAAAGAGGAGTAGGGATTAGAAAAATATAAGCACAACAGTAATTTGAAGATAAATTATTGAGCTAGGCTAATAAGTACATTCTATGTAAGACGGTAATGTATCATCTAATAGCTTGAGACGCACAAGGTAATATTTAATTCGGATATAAGATAAGATTTAGTAATACAACATGTTGAGACTCAAAATTTAAAGGGTGAAATCAATCAATGAGTCCACAAGACAGTTGATGGTACATAACTTATCAAATTCAGCATACAAGATATCGGGTTAGTAAAACAAAGCAAGATAAACCTACTGAGTTGAGAAACCAGGGGGAACAAAGTCCTAGTGTTTGTCTCCAACTGATTACAGTCGAAGTTTATTAATTTACTTGTTTGAGATTACTACTATAAACCCACCATTTATGAGAGATATAATTCCATATATTCCCTTGGGTTTGACCCCAACCTGAGTTAATTTATATAACTTTACAGTGATTACTTTATCATCAATTGAAAGTGTAGTTTAGGTGTTATTCAAATCATGACGTACATTGGTAGAATAAATGGTTCCACCTTAGTTAACACATCACCATTGGTTCCATCAGGGTAGGTCAAAAAATTATCTGCCAACCACATGAGAAATAGAGTATATCTTGGTTCACCAAGCCCCAAAGTATTGAATACTGAGGTTGGAATCAGGTTAATTTTAGAACCTAGGTCATAAAGTTCAATAACTATATCTCACACTCTAATGTTTATCAGAATTGAAAAATAACCTAGTTTTCTAAATTAGGTGGCAGTTCTTTTTTATTCTTGAACTACAGTCTTCAATGAGTGAAACAATCTCATATTTTTTAGGAATCATTTATTAGAAACTATACTACTCATGTTCTTGGTGTAATTTGGTACCTCTTGCTTTAACTCCACAAATAGTATACATGTAACTGCTACTATATGTCTATAAACCTTGAACATGCATTATCAACTTTTAGCTTCTAAAATTTCATTAAGAATTATGGTGGTGGTTTAACTATTAAATCATTAGAGTTCTAGTAAATATCATCACCATTTTTCTTCTTTATATCATCATATGGTATTGATATCAACTCTACAATCTATGTAGAGAATTAAATTAGCTTTCTAATGATACCAATTTCATCCAAATTCAATATCGGGGTGAGAGGTTATGGCTATTTTACTGAGAGTTGTTGGAACCTTCTAGGTGTGACGGATGATCCAACTGACTGTTGAGTTTGCGATGGACCATCGCTCATACCATCACAACCAAGGTAGTAAATCCCTTTCCTGGCCCAAGTGCAATGTCTAGGACAATAGACCATCAAGGATGGAACGGACCATCGCTGAGACCATCGCCACTGAGGCAGTGTGGTCTTATCCTGGACAACGTGTGACGGACGATCCAACAGACCGTCAACACTACAACGGACTGCTGCTTCGACTATCACACCAAGGCAATGTGCTCTTTTTCTGACTGACGTGCGACGGACGATTCGATGAACCGTTGCTTTGACCATCGCAGCCCCCGTTCATTGTTTTAAACTCATTTTAAAAAGGGGTCTTCGGTCTTCTTTACTCTTTTATCAACTAGATATATTCCAAACAAATAAAATAGCTTCATTCATCATCCAAAACACAAGAGAGCTAGGATTTCTCCCTCAAGATTAAATCAAGCTTGTTCATCCAATTTCATAATTCAAGGTATGTGGGGCTTTGAACATGGGTAATCCTTTTACCCTTGTGCCCAAAGTCTTATTTAAACTACAATTTTCTGCAACTTATGAGATTTTACATTAAATTGAATTAAGATTTTTCACCCATTGTTATTAGTTGCAAGCTGTTGATGTTTCCTATGAATTGAGAGTCGAATGGCATGATTTTTACATGTTTTCTTGAGAAATTGTAGTTGGGTTTATACCTCATGATTTTAATCCTTAAGAAGTTAATAGTTGCAATGTTTGAGATATTGAAGTATATGAGTATGTTGAGATTTTGAGATAAATTGCTGTAAATTCCAGATTTCTACATGAATTATGAATCTATATACTATCTATTATGTATTATGATGAGTTTTAACTTGAGATTGAATTATGGGTCACTAAGCCCTACTTGAGACTTGCAATTTTATGAATTATTATGCTATAACCACCCATGATTTGAGTATTTTGAGAATATTGAGAAATGTTTTGACCTAATGGCCATAGAGTTTTGAAATCCACTCTACCACATGAGATTATAGATTTGATTGTTGGGTTCTTATGAACCATGAGATTATTTTGAAAGTGGATTTCCATGAGATGAGCGAGATAAACTAAAGGGTACAGTATTTAGCATCGAGTTGGGTAAGTTACCACGATTTCTTACCCTAGAACTACGTGTCATTGTAGGTTTGAGATTTTAGGCCTGAGGTCGAGATGATTGGGACCGAGGCTGAGATAAGTGATCATTGAATTGAGGTTATACTTCTTGGCAAGAGTGTAATGCCTCTCTCGAATGTGAGGTTTCTTCCTTAGGAGGACTAGACATTGGACTCCATGTATCTTGGATGGTTTATGTCGGTTAAGAGAACCTCCCTAAACTAAAGTATTTTCCATTGAGATAGAATATTTTCCCTAAAGATTTGAGATGAGATATTTTCTAAAGTGAACTAATTGCTTTTGAGTATTTTCCAAAGAAGGAAGTAGTTTTCTCTACTAATAAGAGTTGATCATCAGTTTTTAAACCAAAGTCATATGATTCCAAGCACTAAGTGTTTGAGTTCAAAAGAGTTATAAGTCCTTGAGAAATAAAGAAGTTTTACTCTTCATGAGATATATGCATGAGTTGAAAGTATTGTTTAAAGCTTCCTTCATCCTGTGAGTAATGATAATAAGAGTAGAGCACAGATTTTAAAGCCAAAGTATAATGACTCATGAGATTTGTTTTACATGCTTCATTCTACATGATTTATGTGCTTTACATTTTAGACTTATTCAAGTCATATGAGTCATTACTATTTGCATGCATGATTTAATTAAAGAGTATTGATATTGTTTTATGTAAATTCATACACCCCTATATACTCAGTATATTCCCAAGTGTTGATCCACATATACGTCTATGTGATACATTGTCTTATAATGTAGGTTCAGGTCCTCAGTCCCAGCCTCATCAGTGATTCTCGAGTACCTTCGTCTAGATTTCTACAATGGTGAGTCCTCATGTTTTGAGGACCTATCTTTAAATATTTTAGTATTCGAGTGTTTATGTTATTACTTTCAATTCAGTTTGAGTCAGTTGGGGACCTATCCCAACGGCGTAGTAGAGGCTTTATCAGACTAGTTATTAGACTGTGGTTGTGTTGAGATTTCTAGTATTATGGTTGTTTGGACCGAATATTATCTTTGTATTTCCTTTTATTTGATATGACAGTGCCAGTGTTTTGTATATTCCTTCTTGAATGAGTATTATGATAAGTGATAGGCTCAAAGGGTTATCTTAGGGCTACTTGTAGCCCTAAGCACCGTGTGACGTCCCTGGAGGTGATTTTGGGTCATTACAATATCTCTCGTTACTTCCATCATGAGTAGATAAGTAATATAGTCTAGGGATTATGTTGAACTATAGTGTAATTGTCTATGGGTATTTTTTTGTTTGCATGGATTTTAGTTGTTGAGTATGGATTCCAGCATTGTTTGAGCCAATGGGTTAGAATTTGATCGGTGAAACCCCCAAATCTCCAAATGAGATTGTTGGGTGAAAGCCCCAAACTCTAGGAAGCCTTTATCATCCTTGAAAGATAGATGAAGGTGAACATTAGGTAACCCATAACATCCTCAAAAGAGGGTTATAGGGGAACAAAGCTTTGGTGGACAATTGAGCATATAGTTTACTACCTTTTGATATCTTAGAAATAACTTTATTAGGGGCGTAAATTATGTCAATAGTATCATCCTATAAATAGGGATTGTTGATTGAGGTCTTGGGTGATTATGAATATGTGTACACTTGTTAGGTGCTCAAAAGAGCAAACGGGTAAAATCATTGTCGTTTTGTTGAAAGATTGACCCTGATGAACTACAAACTAGCCTATCTTATAGTTAACAACTAAATTTCATGATGAACCAGCATCAAACCACATGAATTACCTCTATGTAGATATAATCCCAAGATTTCCCTTAATTCTTAAATTCTAAGCAAAAGTTTTATTCACCAAGTGCTTTTTAAAGTAGGTTATGAAGAATCCCCAAGAAATCCACCCAATTTATTTCACATGTCATTTTTATTAGAATTTTGGGTAGTCTCTTAGTAATTTGAGCATCCATAAGGTTTGAAGTCTATAGTTCACTCCTCGAGATTTGACCCAAATTCAAATTCGGTTACTTGACAATAACTGCCTCACCTCTAGTTATGAGAGTGAGTTGAGCATTATCAAAATGGTGCCGTTATCGGGGTGTGAAATATAGATTTTTATTGTGTGTTGTTATTGCTACTTGGGAGTATCTAGAGTGTCATACTTTATTTTCTTTGTTGTTTTTGGATCTTTTGCTTGTAATCTTAGCATAACCTATACTATAAGTGAAGGAACCAATCTTGTGGAGTCCTTTGATGAACCCACGAAAGCACTTGAATGGTGGGAGTCATACGAGTGAAAACCATATTCCACCTCACCATTGTAGTGGGACATTTCATGTGACTAGTCCCATTCTTCATGTGTTGCAAGTAAAAGGAATGTACGGAGGCCAATCCCATGAGGATCCATATGTTCTCTTTGAGAATTTTTTGGAAGTATGTACTTCCTTCAATATTTCTCGTATGAATCAAGAGTCTTTTTGGATTTAGATCTTCCCATTTTCACTAACGGGTGAAGTTTTGTTATGGTTTCCCACACTCCCTACGGCTTCACTCACTTCATGGAAGGAGCTCACAAAGGATTTTTTAGATCAATACTCCTCTCCATCCAAGGTGTATCACCCAAGAGATGAAATCATAAACTTTAGACAAAGGTACGGGGAGACACTTCATGAAGTATGGGAGATATTTCATAGGAAGTTATCCAAATACCCAAACCATGAGATTCTGTGGAAGACACTTCTCCAAATATTTTATCGGGCACTAGATCCTTTGAACCAAATAGTTGTAAACAATGCGGCAGAAGCTTCTCTATTAAACTTGCACTTCCATGTGGCAACCAAATTGTTGAGAGAGGTAATTAAACACAACCGAGAATGTTAGACCTGATACATCAATATTTTAACTAGCCCTCTACCCAAGCCCATGATTAGTAGAGAATAAAGAAAGTGGGATGAGGATCAAGAGAAAACAATGGAAAAGATCTTGACCCAACTTGAGCTCCTAAACAAGTATGTCATGGGTTCACCTATGAAAATGGAAAACCCTATGACACCAAGAGCCCATTACGAAGATGACAAAGATAGGAGAATGGAGGAAGAAATTTTATACCTAGCTAACCACTTGGGGGGTTCTCATTTGGCCTACCGCAGGCACGGCGGGAATCAAGGTTAGATAAATCAGGGTGGTGGTCAAGTTTGGAGAGATCAGGAACATGAGTATTACCACTTTATGCCTCACCATGATCGTTATACTAATAAAGAGTCAGGCTCCATTGACACCGACAGAGGTAGAATGGAGGATCTTCTTTCAAGAATTTTTAATAAAGTTGAAGGAACAGACAAGCAGGTCTGTGAACTAAAAGAGGACTTTGTTTCACTCTGTAAAATGGCGGTTTCCCATTCGGTCTCTATTAAAGTATTGGAAAATCAAATTGGACTAGTCTACACACGTCTAGATGCTAAACCTAAGGGGGACTCCACTTTGGCACAATCGCAAACCTCTAAAATGATGATCAAATCTTGGCGATGCGTGAGGAGGGTAAAAATACAAAAAAAATGGATGATGGAAGACTTGGGAAACAAGATGCCCAATGTTCGATAAAGAAAGAGGTCGTCCTTAAGTCTAATCGACAAAGAGAAAAATTAGGTGGAAAGCATTATTGGAAGGATAATTGATGAAGGAGAGTTTGATAAGTGTCCTGTGGACCCTTCTTTAAAAATTAATACATGCCAACGTCGTGCCACGATGATAACTAAGTCATTTTGTGGGAGGCAATCCACAAATACCATGAGGATGGCTCATATCCTTTTTATCATATTTTTATAGTACAAATGTTAGTTTTCATATATGAATAACTTATGTATGTGTGACACTATGGAGTTCTTTGCATAGGCTTAGAAAGGAAGAAGTGTACATAATTTTGAGGTAAAACAAATCAAAGGATTAGTGAGCACCAAGTGAGCAGAGATGTTGGCCAAGGAAAAACTAAGGGAGCAGAAATACCCTCGGTTATCGCGACCATGGTCCCCATGCACAATCGCGGTTACCCGTTTGTCCGTGATCGCGGTCGGTCGGCTACAAATCTGAACACAAAAGCCAGTTGATTTACCAACTACCTCTCTAATTTCCTCACACACTCACTCAATTTCTTGCATGCGAAAGTGGTCAAACCTCAAGATAAATGGTGATGGTGAAAAATATGAAAAAGATAGTGGACTTTGATGGAGTTTCAGGGAGCATCCTTATCTCTTTGATTAGTTTTTATTGTTGATACAGTGGGGATACTGCTACCTTTTTAGTTGGGGGTGTTTCCTTATTCATTTCATTTGATCTTGCATTAGTGATATTTGTGCACACTTTTCTATTCTTTGGAAAATTCTTAGCGTGTTTTTTATTTTGGTTGTAATATTCGGAAATTCTAATGGTGCACACATTTGTATGGATTAACTATTTTGTTCGCAGTTTTCTATTTTAGTCTAAATTTAATTAGATGAGATTTGCTTTTGTGGTTAGGTTTCTATCCATAGGTGTAGGAGAAGTCTTACTACCCATAGCATCAAGGCTATAAAATGTAAAGGAAGCCTGGGTACCTGTACCATGGATAATTGGGGTTGCATTAAGATCCATTGGTAAAGTCTGAGCAACCATATGGTGGGTATCCCATGCTATGAACTTTAATGTGATACGATAGCTTTGATGGTTGCCTCGATTAGAAAATTATATGTGGTACGGATGCAAAAGAAACAACCCTCTTTGTCTGAAAATTTTGAAAAATTATTCAAAGGCATGGACGTGAGTAACTTTGTGACAAAATTTTTCCCTCTTTCTATGTCTCCAAAAGTTGACTTCAAAAAATAATGAATACACTATCTTTTTCTCAAGCGGGTAAAACCATTGAATCCCCTTGACGACATTCGCATGTCATATGTGTGAGGTTAATTATCTCCTTCTTATGTGTACTTATACTATCTGGAACTTGCCTCTTTAGTCTTTCAAAGGTAATTTTTGAGTGTGCTTGGTTTTTAAAATGATCATAGGCCATCTTGTGAATTTGGAAGTTCACTTTATCCTAAAGATCCTACCAATACATAAGAGTTACTCCTAGTCACCATCTTCAAGCCTTTGGACTTTTCTTTGGCAAATGCATTACAAGTTGTGACCATTTAATTCATCCGCTCTTGAACCTAATCCTCCTTGAACTTGAGAATATAAATTGAGGCTAAAATCCTAAAGTGTGGGTGGTGGAAAGAGAGAGATGTATAGATGATCCACAACATCTTAAGAAGGTTCCTACAATCTTGAGAAAGTAAATCTTTTTGGATTTGAATAAAGAAAAAAATCCTACAGAGGAAAAAAAGGCTTTTTCTATGTGCAGAAATTTATAGAAAAAATGAAAAAGAGGAAAGTGGGAAAATCAAGAAAAAACAAATCTAGGCAAAAGAGTAAAGTGAAAAGAAGTGTCCCAATAAGTGATGCATAAAAATATTATGATGTAGAAGTTCAAGGAGGGTGTAGCCTTGTTTTCCCAAATGATATTCCACCTCAACCCTAAACCTATATTACAAGCTCAAAAAGCCCTTTGTGATTTCCATCAAATTATGGTCATTATAGTGGTGATTTGAAATAGGGGAAAGGCTATGGAATAGTACTTGTTAACATATAGAATTTCTTGAGAGAGTGAGTGGTTGCACTTAAAATTCCTTATTTCGTGATTGGTAGCTAGAAGTCTGAATTTCTCCTTTCTTGTGAGGAGACATGCGAACTAGTTGAGGTAGGTTATTTTGTCATCTTCTGCACAATGAGACAAGTGGAAGTTTAGAATGATTATAGTCAACATGTTAGTCATGTTTAGAGTGTTATTAATTTTTACATAGTTGCTCCCCGAAGTCTATTGCATCCTTCACTATTCCGTTTGATGATAAGGGGAGTTGTTAAAATCCTATTTACCTATGTGTAAGAAAACTTTTTGTGGTAGCAATCTAGTTAGTGTATTAATGATCATTGAGTGATAGAAAGAGGGCATCCATATGAAATTGTCTCATAATAAGTGGTAACATTTCTTGAGGACAAGCAAGGTCTTAAGTTGGGGTTGTTGATTAGCGGTGAGTTTACCACCCATTCGCACTCATCATTCGTCCACATTACCTTCTTTTGAATAACTAAATAAAATAAAATATATTGATAGATGTATTAATATCCACTATTTGCTGGCATAAAGTTGAGAAGACTAAAAGATGTGGATTGGAGCTGAAAATGATAAAAATGGAGCAAGAAAGAGTGCAGCTGAAGACTTGGACTACATCAGCCTCGGTTACTATGATCGCCATCCTCTATCTGTGGCCGCAGTCAGTCAAAATAGTCAGAATAATATCATCGTGGAACACAACTATGGTCGCATGATTAGGGTTACGGAAAATCATGTGCGATCATGGTTAAGCGGGAATATTTCCAGGGGAAGATCTGTAAAAGCACTTGGACGCATCCCAAGCCATATTTAAGCTAAAGCACTTTCTTCTTTAGGATAGCTTAGCTCATAAGATATTTTGGAATTCAAAACTTGAAACCCTAGTCTTGTGCAAGTGTGTAATTAACTTTGAAGGATAAACTTCCTAGACTCTTTGTGAAGAAAGAATGCTTTGGATAATCCTTATGGTATATCTCTCTTTAAATTCTTCATGAGAAGCTAAGTAATTTAGTCTTTGGATTATGCTGAACTAGAGTGTAATTGTGTATGATTATTGTTTTGTTTTCATGAATTTTAGTTGTTGCATACCACCATTGCTTAAGCTTACAGGTTGGAATTTGATGCGTGAAAACCCCAAATCTCGAAATGGGTTTAGTGGGTAAAAGCCCTAATCTCTGGAAACCCTTTAAAATACTCTAAAGAGGGATGAAGGAAAATATTAGGTAGCCTATAACATCCTCAAAAGAGTGTTATAGGGGTACAAAGCAATGGTGGACAATTCAACCTATTCTTTACTACCTTTTGGAATCTTAGAAATAAGTGTATTAGGAGTGTAAATCATGTCAAGAGCATAATCCTAGATATAGGGATGCTTGATTGATGTCTTGGGTGATTATGAATATGTGCACACTTGTTAGGTGCTCTAAAGTGCCATCGGGTGAAATCATTGTGATTTTGTTGAAATATTGTCCCCAATGTACATGACCTAGGCTATACTTTAGTTACAAACTAAATTTCATGACCAACCAACATCAACTCGCATGCATTACCTCTATGTAGACATAATCCCAAGATTTCCCTCAAATCTTGAATTTAGACATAATTCCAAGATTTTTCTTAAATCTTGAATTATAAGTTAAAGTTTTATTCAGCAAGTGCTTATTAAAGTAGGTTGTGAAGAATTCCCAAAAAAATCCCCCCATTTTATTTCACTTGTCATTTTTATTTGTATTTTGGGTAATCTCTTAGTAATTTGAGCAATTATAGGGTTTGAAGTCTATAGTTCACTCATCGAGATTTGACCCTAATTCAAATTAGGTTATGTGACAACGACTGTGTTGCCCCTAGTTAAGGGAATGAGTTGACATTATCAGGTAACCATTGAGTATTCTATAATGCAATCTATGATACCATGGGGAATCTCTTCCAGTTATTAATATGGAGACAAGAAGAGTTGAGATGTTTCCTTGCTAGCATTAGAAGACAGTCCGGTTATCTATTATTCCTTATTTGAATTCATGGCAGACACAAAATATGAAAAATAAATGAAGGTAACTCCTTCTGATATTGAGAAAAATCTAGCTAATTATACTTCTAGGAAGATAAAAAGGCTTCCAAGCAAGTTGATAAACTCTGTAAGTGAACAAACTACTAAGAAGAATGCATTTGAGAAGAAAGTAGAGAATCAAGAACATGAGATGATTGCATTAACTTTCCAAATCTCTAAAACTTAAAAGTTGTTCACAAAGATAAGATCTGAAAATCTGAGGTTGATGAGTAATCTGAAGAAAGTAAATAAGGTAGATAGAAAAAGGAAGAAAGAAGATCCATGGCTTCAAAATGATCTTGAAAAAATTTGAGGGGTTCTCAAAAACACCTTATGTCTGCACTTCATAAAAATGAAGAGATAGAGAGGGATCGGGTCTACTTGGAGAAGAGTTTTATAAATATCTTAAATAGATTACTTCTTTATAAATCACTTCTAATATATTCTGTCATGGTGTTAATGATTGAAAAGGATTGGGATATCAAGGAGAATTCAAACTTGTTGAGTCTAAAGAAAAGGCTGCTCATTATTTTGGAAGCACAGAGTATGAACTCTTGTATACTCACTATGGAGTATACTCAAGCTAAAAAAGGAATGTCATCACTTGTTGAAGGCTAAACTGAGGAGTACTAAATGCAATCAATAGGAGAATTCATTTTCTAAGGTATTCAAGTCACTCAATGAGGCAAAGAGGAAGCTATCACTTCTTATATGGCCTAAAAAGAATTCGATCACACCATTATCCTCCTACTAGGAACTTAAACTTAAGTAGGTTCCCAAAACAAACTCATGATCATGATTCCATGCATAAGAAAAGGGATTGCAGCTAGGAATAGCTCATTCATTTAAAGGGTTCAAAGATTAATTATGAAAGTTCTAACTATGTTCTCGCTCTTAAGTCCCATCAATATAGAGGTGTCTTATTGTATAATAGATAATTTTAAAGGACTTGGTCCCTAAGAAACTTATCTTAGAGAAAAAGCTTCACCGAAATGAATAACATGTGAATTGGTGTCACTCCTAAGAGTTGCAATCTTTAAGAGGCAGGTATCCATGATCATGTAGGTGCAGTATAATCTAACACAGTTTCTTACCTTTACAAGTATACACATATGGGAACAACTTGGGAAGGAAATAAGTTAAGCTAACACAAAAGGTCAATTCAATTAAAAAGAGAGGGATTTGGTCCTATATCTCTGTTTAGTAACAACAAGATGACTTAGTAATCATAAAATGCTATCTAAAAAGCCATGTAATTTTCTAAGATGGTAATTTTTTTGCAAAATAAAGAGCTAAACTTATTAGGTTAAGACATGTTAGTTCAAAAGGAACATCTTTTTATGAAATTAGCCACCCTTAAAATTGCTAAATTAGAGCTTCTTGTCAGTACTCTTAATTAATCCATCTCATCTCCCTAAAACTAAAATTGTCCCTAAACTAAACTATTTCATCTCTCTTTCTCAAAGTCCAATGGATATATTATTACTTTATCAAACTCTGTAAGAAATCCATTATCTACAATCGAGTGAATCTTCATTAAACTCTTCTCAACCTTAGAAGCTTATGCTCAGCCTATCATGATTGAGAATTCAAATCAATGGTTTAGGTCACCAATAGAACAAGAAATTTCATCACTTGAAAACTCTCATTTTCTTGTGTCATTTAAAAAATTTGAAAAGCTGAAATCTCTAAAATACAACAAGCACCAGATTCTCCGACACCCTTGTACTCAACCATAATTTTGCTTAGTTATTTGGTGAAGAAATTTCAGTGAAAATAGTCAATCTTTCATCCTGTGAGAACTTGCTTCTACATGTTTATGACGCTAAAGAAAGATCAGTTAATGCAGTGGAACAAGAAGTTTGTGATAATAATGAAGTAAATAGGGAAAAAGATATGTTGTTACCTCCAATTGAATAAAAATTACCTCTTAGATGGATTGTGAAGAAACTCAGTTGAAAAAGAAAAAGGAAGAATAAAAATACAAAGAAGGAAGAAAGTATATCTCTATAGCTAAGAGGACTAGGTCCTCCATATCAACATCTGGCAGCCCTACTGTAAGTAGGAAGAAGCACATAGTTGTGAAAAGAAAGAAGGCTTCTCAAGTACCTAGTCCCAACAAGAGAAAAACACAGATGCATGAGAAAGAATAGCCACATAGTGAGGCCAAAGAAATGCAAAAGGAAGAGGAAAGGAAGGAAATATCTAGAGAAAAAAGGATTGGAAACTTGAGAACACCAAAAAAAATTTCAGGAAGAGTTATTAATCCTAGAATTTATGAGAATCCTGGGATGGTGAAGTTGATAGAATATGTCAGGCATCAAGGATGGTCATAACTATTTAAGGAAACAATACCAATGGATTTTGAAAATGAGGTAAGGGAATTTATTACACCATGGAATTCTCAGATAATGAGCTAAGTTTGAAGACCCAGGTACTAGGTAATCTTATCAATATAGATAAAGAATCATTGGGCATGACCTTTGATTCACCTATAATATGTATGAGGACAATTGAGAACCAACAGCTCTCAACTAAGTTTATGATCAATGCATCAAAGGTAGGAGTGACTTCCACATCTCTATTGAAAAAAATCATGATAAGTGAATATCAAGTGGTATTTGAATTCATTAACAAGGTTTGGTTACCATGTTTTAAAGAAAGACCAATTTTCTCTCGTGTTGACTTTTTTCTAATTGAAAGCTCGAGCAAGTTTGAATTGATGTCTTCCTGTTCTTATGATAGACCATATACATAAAGTTGTGTATGAAAAAAAGAAAAACATGGAATGCCATATAGATATCTGTCGAACAAAGTGTTTAAATATTATGGTGTTTTTGAAACTAAGGGAACACCTGGAACAGACTAGAAAATGATCAGCCTAACAACTCTTATGCAAAATGAATGCATAAAGGTAAAAGATGGATCTATGTCTCAAGTATCTGAGTTGTGAGCTATTAAGGAAAGATTTTCAAAGGAAAAGAAGGAGTTAAGGGTAATGTTGGCTGCCAAAGATGCTGAAATAGTGCATTTGAATCAAAGATTTTCCTATGAGGGACCAGGTGCCTCCAATGAACTTACAACTGAAAATGAAAACCTCCGGGCAAGAGTAGTTGAAATGATTGGTAAAGTTCAAAAATTGAATGACAAGGTGAAGGATCTTACAAAATAGTTGATGGAAGCTGACAATGCTAGAAATTCAAGAATAAAGATTTTTCTTAAGTCCCTTTCTCCCAATCCTCTCTCTACCTAAGTCATATTACCCCTATTCTCAAATCAATCTAGTGTCAATTTCATATTTTGCACCTAGTGTTAGCTCTTGAAGATAGTGCTTTATGCGTTATTTTGGTATGATTTTACTAGCACTAACTTCTATTTATGAATAAATGAATTATTATTGTGAACCTCATTAGTTTCCCTTATCTTAAAAATATTCTTTATGTTAGTGTTGCACCAGTGGACATGAGTTAATTAGCCTGTAGTTATCTTTTCTGATGATTTACTATTAATTTTTCTCAGATGCCAAAAGAGGGAATACTAATTTCATATGTAAGGACCATGTGTTTATGTCTATTTTCATATGTGGTAATGCATAGTGACAAGGGGAAGTAAACAAGAGTTTTTACTATAAATAAAAATAAGGGATCAGGTTCGTGTGTTGCATGATGTTGGAAACATAATGATAGGGGAACATTCATCTTCAGAGTGGTAATCACATTGATTAAATAGTATGTATGTTCATTGATTCTCAAAGTTGTATGGTTGGTTTTCCCTCATCAAAATAGGGGAAATTATTATATGTAGTTTTGATGATGAGTGGCTTGGATGTTCATGGAATAGTACCGCTGGCACGCGCGACTGCAGAGTTTTGTCCTCTAGTGTAACAAACTTGCAGGTGCTTATGGTACAAATTAGGATAGCTGGTCTAATGATATTTCATTCCTAATCATTACTCATCTATAAAATAAAATAGATGCCTCTTCATCAAATGGTTTTTGCAAATATTTTGAAGCACTTAAGAGAGAAGAACTGACAAAAAATAAAATTTCAACATTTCTCAAGTTCACAGTAAGTGTGTGACCTTAAATATAAATTGTTCTTGAGTCAAATACTGAATTGCAATTGAAATACTCATGCTATAAGAGTAGTGTTTTATTTTGTTGAGAGAAGTTCTTAGGTAGAGTTAGCTAAGCTGTTGTTGATAAGAGTCTACAAGTTTTTGAGGAAATCATAGAAGAGACGTAAATATGAGCTTGTAATAGAGGTATTTCAAGATGGAGGAACCTAGATTTATATTCATAGTCGAGTCTGCAATAAAGAGGTTTATTATGGTGGACTACTTTGAGCTTATGAGGGCAGGCCGTGGTTTTCCCTTTCTTGAGCAAGGGGTTTCCATGATAAATTCATCTATTTTTACTCTTGTACTGTGTTTCGATTCCTGGTTAACTTTCCATGTTTTGTTTTTGATTAACCTTGAGGGACTTGAGCCCTCATTGTATAGCACAGCCTTCAGGGTTTCAACACAACCTTCTTCTCATGGCTTACCAAAGCTTAACTCCTTCATTACTCTACTTCTTAATGAATAATCATCCCTGGATCTTTAAAACTATTCTAATAGTTTGTAGTGGATGAAATCTTGGTTGCAAAAACTTTCATTTTATTTTCAAAAAGCCTTAGAAAGAGCATAGTTGATCTCAAGAAAAATAATGACAGTAAAACACCTAGAATTTTAGGAAAATGGTCTAGAAGGTTTACTGAGAAGCAGCAAACTCTTGAGGGACCTGGTCTAAAAAAGAGAAAAATGGTTAAAAGAGAATCTCTCATAACTTATAATAGAACAAAGAATGGGGAGAAAGTAAGGTTGTACCCAAGGATGTGAGAAAAAGGTTCTTGAAGAATCAAAAGGTGTTAACTTGAAAGATTTTTTATTCAAATGTGCTAACAGATCCTGGTATGGTGCAATTAGTTGACCTGGTAAAACATCAAGGCTGGATGCATCTCATTAAAGGACCTGTTCCCACTATTTTTGTTGAGATAGTCTGGAAATTCTATTTCACTTTGGAATTCGTTGAAGATAGGATGAATCTGATTACACAAGTCAAAGGGAATAAAATAAAGTTGAATAAAGGAACACTGGGAAGAATTCTGGAAGTTCTTATAAATGGGGTGAGAACTATTTCCAAGCAGCGGAATTTAATAGAACTCTTAGTAAATACATTAAGGGTCAAAGGGAAATCTATGGCTACATTGAATAGGAACTCATTCAAGAGTGAGTTTCAATTGATTTTTGACTTTGTGAACCAGGTAATTCTACATGGTCATAAAAGAGAAACATTGTCTTAGCAACTAATTTATACCTGATGTAATAACTTAGTTTCTTTGAGATTATTATTATACTTATATTAATGAGAGAATGCATTTATAAAGAGGTTCTTGGGAAAGATGGAAAGCATGGCATGCCTTATGGATACTAACTGAACAAAGTACTAGATCATTATGGCATTGTATGTGATTCTGTAACCCAAGGACCTGTGGTTGAAATGTTTAGCATGTAAAAACAGGTCAAAATTGAGTGTGTCAAATTAGGTAGCATTTATCCAAGGGATTATGGAAAGAAAGTAGAGGAACTGAAGGTCTATTCAGCTGCCAATTATGAAGAAATTAGCAAGCTTCAGGACAATTCAACATCTCTCCAAAAGAAGCCTATATGACTCTGAAATGCTCATAACTGAGAATGTTGAACTATGAAATAGGGTGTCAATCTTAACTTATGAGATCTTTATCTTAAATTTAGAGATAAGGCTTCTCAACAACAACCAAATCCTACTTATTCAAACTGTTCTTCGTAGTCCTTCACTTGTTAATCCTTCCTAATTCCTGTGGATTTTTTTGGAAGAACATTTACTTTATGCAATGCAATAATACTTATCCTCTACATATAAATGAGTTTTTTCTTTATGTGTTACATTTGCTACCTTTAGATTGAAAAGTTTTTCTTCATATTAGTGTTTCCCAAGTTGCCATGAGTTAACTAATTTGTTCTTAATCTACTCTTGGTTTATTGTTCTCACTTTTCAATGATTCCAAAAAGTAGGGGACCAAGTGCCAGGTGAATGTGAATGAGATGCTAATAGGGGAAAGTATAAGTTGTGATGAATTTTATAAAAGAGAGAAAGCATCTTGGTAGGGGGAAGGAAAAGATGTGCTAAGTGAATGATAAGGCACAGTGATAGGGATAGTAAACAAGATAATTTGTTGCAAATGACAACAAAGTACCAGGTCCATGTGTTTCATGATATTGGAAGCATGATGATAAGGGAACATTCATGTTACGAGCGGTAATCACATTGTTTAAGTGTGATGGATCTGTATTGATGCTCAAAGATGTATGGTTGGTTTGTCAACATTTAAAAGGGGGAAATTTCTATATGTAGTTTTGATGATGAGTATCTAACTTCAAGGGACCTAGTCCTTAGATGTTCATTGTATAGTATAGCTGGCACGCGTGACTGCACAATTTTGTCCTCTTGTGTAAAAAACTTGCAGGTGATTCTTTTTCTGATTCAGAACCTGGTCCAATGATATTTCAACCCTAATCATCACTCATCAATAAAAGAAAAGAGATACTTCTTTATCAAATAGTTTTTTCCTAAATATAAAGGGTGAAGCGAGGCATCAAAAACTCCATTTCAAGATTGTTCAAGCATTGCTCATGTTCTTATCTTTGTAGTATGCATAAAGAGTTAGTTAGTGTTCTTGAGTGTGGATTTGTAAAAGAATTCCCCACGCTTTAAGAGTAATGTCTTAATTTTCTTACGCTTGAGAGTGCTTAGGTAGAGTTTCCTTAAGTTTGACACTAGTTAGAGTTAATTAATGGAGAGAATCCTTGGCAGAGTCTTAAAAGATGAGCCTGTAGTAGAGTTATTACAAGTGAAAGGATCCAAGAGTTAGGCTGAAATAGAGTCTATAATCAAGAGGTTGATTATAGTGGATTTATTTGGTGCTTGCGATGGCCTTCCATGGTTTTTCCCTTTCCTTGAGCAAGGGTGTTTTCCATATTAGAATCTTGTATTTTTACTCTTTCTGCATTATCCTTTGATTTCTGCTTATTTTTATGTATTTTACCTGTGATTGACTTTGAGAGAACCAGTCCCTCACTCTGTGGTACACCTCTAAGGGTTCCAATAATAAGTATAATTATCACAACATAACTACAGCTACTTGAACTTTCTTAATTTAACTTGAGTTTTGGGTTGTTAGATACTTTTTCACCAACTCATGGTTGTGACTTCATCTAAGTTAAAAATTCCTTACCTTTCTGTAAAGTTGAGGAGAATACTTTGTTTGGTTCTTGATAATGTCTGTTTTTTGCATACATAAGGTTGGGAAATGCTCCAATGTCATCATAACTCTTACACAAGATATCTCTTGAGTTTTCGCTTCTAATAGTGACTTAGATTTTGGTCTCACTACTCTTGAATGAAATTTTAGCCATTGATCCTTTTAGGCTACTAATGATGCGGGCAATATTTGAGATAACCCTTGTACTTTTTTCATTCCTATGGTAGTGAGTCATTATCTTTCTACACAATAAAATATCCTTTATCTCGTCTCTTTAGTTCATCTTGATGAAAAGAATCAAATTAGGAACATTGGTTATAATCCATCCCAAGTAGTAATAAAACCTAAAGGTTCATTTTGTGACCACTAGTTTTCTTCCACAATTAGTATGAAAGGAGAAAAAGTCAAATTCAAATATTTATTTAACATATTTTTAGAGTGAAAATTATTACTCAAGCTGACAAATTTTGTTAAGTGCAATTTCCTTTCAAAATGGAAAGTGTTCTACACTAGTTGTACCATTCATTCTTTTAACACAAAGTTTTATATTACCTTCAAAAGTGAACCAGTAGAGTGCTCATGTTGTTACTGATCTTTTGTGGACACAATAGATCATATTTCCTTATTAGGTCATTTGTTGCTTTCACATGGAAGTATTTTATATATTTATTTGGCATTTAACAGGAAGCTATTTCTTTAAGAAAATATGTTATGACACGGTGGAATACTAAGCACAAAAATGTGGTTCACCAACTCATTACACATGCTACTCCTCTAACTGTTTGTTGGAACCTTTCAAAAAATTGGTATAATAGAAAGTACTGGGGCAAATAATTCAACTCTAAAAGAGTCAAGTACTCAATTTTCAAGGACATTTCTATCCTATTTGCAACCCCTTTTCTTTACATATCTTAACCCTCTAACAAGACAAATTAGTGTACTTTGGTGAAGATGTATCAATATGAAACCAGGGTGATTATGGTGTAACCTACTTATTCCTTAGACAAGATAAGCATGGTTGGAAATGCATTAGAAAATTCGGGAAGCATCGGTTTTGGTGGTATTGTAACTACCCAATTTATGAGGCATGATGACACTACTTTATCTCGCCAGTTGGAAAGCCAAACACTTGACCCAGGCTATAAGCAATTGGCTAACTTGGTGGAAAATGGCCTAAAAGCTTGAAATCAGCAATATAAGACATAAAAATTAATACGGAAATAATATTTGTCCAAGAGATAGATAAAACATCAACAACCATTTCACGACCTAGTAGCGTCAGTATAAGAGCTACTAACAAAAGGAACACAAATACTAAGATAGAAAAAAAAACACGAGTCTCGAATAGTGAAAGATTAGCATTGGATAATAGAAGGACAAAGGTCTACTCTGACTCCAAGAGCTAATCCTATCTCCAAAATACACTCAGAACGATCATCACATCTACGAAGACCACTAGTACACAAATCTCCATTAAAAGGGTACAAAAGTGTAGTATGAGGACAAAAACCATGGGTACTCAGTAGGACTCCTCGACCGATTGAGCTAAATAATGGTATAAATATGATAGGATGCAAGATAAATAAGCTAAGTCATGGTAAAAGGGGAAACCAGGAAATAAACTCCAACACTATAAATAAATAACCAGAAAAGATATAATATCAAAGAAAACATTATTAGTACTAGAAGACTGTACCCTATAAGATAGTAAGAGTCAAAAAGTAAATAACCAAATGCAGGATCCCATAAGCCAGAAGGATGCACTCAACGAAAGGTAAATAGCCGATGGTCCAAAAAATTACCAAACATCAAGCTTAACAATGAATCCATCCAAACTGCATCATATCATAAATAATATCTTAATGCCGGAATCAAGATGGAGCTCAATAACATTATCATCATCATTTGTTGGACTTGAGCTAGAACCCATATCATCATTATCATTATCCATTTGTCGGATCTGAATCAAAACTCACATCACTAATGTCATCGTCAATTTGCCATACTTCAATTATAACTTCAAATCATTAAACCACTGGGTTTTTCCAAAAGCTAGCACCCACTCACATGTACAAAACTATCAAAAATATCATTTATCTAATGTATTAAAGGTCCAAAATAAGTATTTCAAATGGTACAACCTACGTATAGACATCTACAAAAGATAACACAAATCTTGGACTAAGGTGGGTTGGAAGGGATCACTCCTAATCCCCAAAATTTATTCTAAGTAAAATTCAACCCAGACCAGGCTAAGGTATATTAATCCACTTCTAGATGTCAAATAAACCACAATTTGACCTAAGATACAAATTCTACCAAAATCATGAGCAACTAAGTCAATTTCAACTAAATTATGATTACTTAATAGGATAAACAGTCAAAATAATACTAATTATACCAACCATAGCTCCAATAAATATATCCCATCCCATATCTACCATAATATCACAATTATACTATGAATTAGCTTAATCTATAATGAAAGTAAACCTACCCTACCTCGATGCTAAAGAAAAGAAAAACGAATCTGCTAAATGTATGATTTCCCTTTTGAAGAAGCTTCTGCAAAATTCTATGCTATAAGTCATAATCTACGAAACAAAATAAGAAAAACAAGCCCATATTGCGCTTTTGTGCTTCTTATTAAAAATTACTACAAAAATCCCATGTGGGGCTCGCTTGTAGAGTCATACTTTAAAACCAAAAACACGTCCCTATATGTTCAAAGAATATTTACCCTCAAGAATAGGTAAATTCCAAGCTCAAACGATGCTACGAAAACCAACAAATATTCCAGAGATTTTGTGTAAATTATGAGAATTTAATCAATGAAATTAATGTAAACTTACCAATTATTAGGAGAAGAAACACTTTATTTGAGCTTACGAACACTCCAAAATCACTCACTAATAGTTCTCCCATGTTTTTACACTTTTTAGTGTTATACACCTTGAATTGGGTGAAAATAGAAGAAAATGGGCTAAGTGGGTAATTTAACGTGTTCCCAGTTGTTTAGGTGTCATTTAAGCGAACACTTGGGAAACTTAAGTTGCTAGTTGGTTAATGTCGATTAAGTGACCCTTATCCTCTTATGCATCCATCGCCTAAGAATCTAATGTATGGCTTAAGTAATACCTATTGGGAAAGCCAGGTTTTTTACTGGTCGTTTTAGCATCCTTCGCTTAAGGGACCCCATGGGCACTTAAGCGAATGCACCAGCACCAGCTGAAACTTCAAATTCTTTCGAGTCTCCATCAAACCCTAGGCATTCATCAAGGATAACATAAATGTAAATGAACTATTGTACTCTATCAAATTATATGTTCAAGACTAAATGGTACACCAGAACTTTCCATCTAAGTTCATTCGATGAAAAGTGAGTCCTACACCTATGTGTAATTTTTCTTATATTTTGATTAATTGATCAAAATATGTCCAGAAGCCTTAGAACCTAGTCAAAATGGATGATCCAAAGTTGTTAGAACTACCAGAATTGGCATTTGAGGTCAATTGATTGAAGTTTTTGCTTGGAAGCTAATTTTAACCAGCAAATACTTCAAAAGAAGGAATTAGGTTTAAAACCAAATGAAATGCATGATAACAAAAATATCAGCTCCAACAAGTCATAAATGACTTGGGACAGCTATAGGAAAGCTTTAAATAGTAAAAATAAGCGGAAATTCACAAAATGACGGGGAGGGTCATTACAATATAATATACTAAAATAACTTTCGTTGCAAAAGTAAGGAATTAGGATGCACTAGAAGCCTCAAATAGGTAAGGATACTAGGTCCACATCTCACTCTCGAGATCCTAAGTAGCCTCCACTACTAAGTTGTACCTCTACTAAACCTTAAACACTTGAATTCTCTAGTACACAACCCCTTGCCATCACTGGCTAATATGGGCACCGGCTTCTCTATGAAGAACAACCACTTAACGGACTGAATTGCATCCTATATATGAACATAAGATGGATCAAGAATGTACTACTGCAACATAGAAACATGGAAAATATGATGGATAACAACAAAATTTAAGGGCAAGACTAACTCATAAGTCACCTCATTAACTGTGTGAAGAATCTTAAAGGGTGTAATATATTTGGGGTTAATCTTTCCTTTCTTTCTGAACCTGAGCACACCCTTCATGGGAGATACACAGAGAGATACCCGGTCACCAACTCAAAATCCTAAGGCACAAAGCCTATTATCTGCATAAGCCTTCTGCTTACGTTGAGCTGCCGTCAACCTATCATAAATCATCGTGACTATATACAACGACTCCTACAATGGGTTATAATCTTAGGGGGTCTCAAACCACCCAATCTAACAACAACATCGTCTACCATACAAAGCCTCAAAGGTCACCATCTTAACACTTGTATGGTAGCTATTATTATATGCAAACTCTACCAAAGCGAAGTGTTGCTCCCGTTGACCTCCAAAATCCATAACACAGGCTCAGAGTATATCCTTGAGAACATTAATAGTCCACTCTAACTGCTTATCGATTAGAGGATTGAATGATGTACTAAGATCAACTGGAGTACCCATATCCTCTTGAAAAGCTCTCCAAAAGCTAAAATTTCATACTAAACCCCTACATAAATAATATATATAGGGATACTGCAAATGGACTATCTCATGAACATATATATGGGCGAACATCTCAGGGCTGAAGAATATATGAATAGGAATGAAATGTTTCAATGTGGTCAACCCATCCACAGTAACCTAAAAACCATCAGAACCACATGAAGTGCAAGGAACACCACTAACAAAGTCTGTAGTAATCTGCTTTTACTTGCACTCGATAAAGGACAACCTCTTAGTAAAGCCACTAGGACTCTGATGCTCGATCATCACCAACTTAAAACATAGGCAAAAAGATTCAAAGTTTGCCATATATATCTTTATACCACTCCACCAATAATACTTTCTTAAATCTCTATTAATCTTTGTTCACTGGGGTAAATGGAATACCTAGAGACTTGAGCCTCACACAGAATCATCCAAATAAAGTCTCCTACCCTTGGCACATAAATACGACTATTAAATCTCAAAGCATCCTTTGATTCTATGGTATCCCTCTTGGACTTAAGACCCAACACCTGATCACGAATATTGTATGTCTTATTTCTTTAAAATGATGACTATGAATTTTCTCAAATAGAGAAGACCTCATCTCAATATTAGAAATAATACTCTTAGTGTCTGAAATATCAAGTCGCACTATCAAGTTGGAAAATGACTAAACTTTGAGTGCTAATAATCTCAGATAAATTTAGATAGAAGCCAAACTACCCATATTTACTGTCTGACTCAAGGCATCTGCTACCATGTTTGCATTGCTCGGATTATACAAAATAGAGATTCAATGACCCATAAGTAACTCTTTCAATCTATGGTACTTAGAATTAAGCTCTTGCTGAGTTATAAGACTATGATGATCCATAAAAATTTCACAATGCGCTCAATAAATATAATGTCTCCAAATATTAAGCATGAAAATTATTGTTGCCAACTTAAAGTCATGAGTGGGGTAGTTGTGCATGTGCACCTGATGTGTGATCTAATGCTAACACATTTGAGGCTTTTAGCCAAAAATAATTGTAAAGAATTAAGCAATTTTTATCGTTTTTGATTTCTCTCTCTTTGATAATGCAGAAAAGTCAAGATATAAGAAAACCAAAGATAATAAGTGTAAAAAACGTGAATTTGGAACAAGTGGCCATGAAAGTGTAGTTGATGACTTATCTGATAAGTTACCAAATTTGTGATAAGTTATCAGAGTCATCATCAGCTGTAGAAAGTGTGAAGAAATTGGTACAAAAGTGTGACGACATCTTTAATAAGTCATCACAGTTCTGATGAGTCATCGAGAATGCCGTCAGCCTAAGGCAGTACATGAGATTTGAAGTAAAGAAGTGACGACATTATCTGATATATCGTCAAAGTCCTGAAAAGTCATCAAGATTACCATCAGCCTTAGGCAGTGTTCAGAAGATGAGTTGAAGAAGTGATGACATTCTGTGATAAGTCATCAGATCTTTGATAAGCCATCATACTTGTCGTCAGTTGAAAATAGCAATATATCAAATATAGAGAGAAGTTGAAGATATGTTTGATAAGCCGTCAACCTCCTGATAATTCATCACATGTTGTCGTCATCTATGCGAGAAAAAATTATATGCTGTGATTTGCTTCCAAAATTAGGCCAAGTATTTAAGGCAAAGTTGAGGGTTTTCTAGGGCATCTTGAACGTTAGGACACTCATATACAACTTCACAAACTTACACTATTTTCTCTCTAGTTTTCTCTGTAACTTTATAATTAACTTTTGAGAGATTGTTATCATAATTTTCTTAGGATTTCCACTACGGTCTAATTTGAGAAAGACTTGTTGATATTCACTATTTTGTAAGTTATCATTTATCAAACTATGAATACAAATTATCTTGTTGCTTTTTACATTATGAGTAGCTAACTTTTTTAACCCGAGTTATGGGATCTTTGGGTTTGGTTTTGAAAAGTAACTAGGTGTTCAAGATTCTAAAGGTAGTAGGAACTCCTTGGTAATTCCTCTATTTTACATATTGTCTATTGGCTGCAAATGATAGATCATGCCTACTAGTGATTTGCTTGAAATAAGAAATTAACCCTAGTAGGAAGTGAATTATCAACAGGGACTTGGAAGCATCAAACTTTCATTTTATAATTAATGTTGTAACAAGGTCAATTAACTTAAGACAATATCCTGTTATGAAATATAAATTCCCTAAGTTTGAAAGAATTAGGTAATTAAATGTCTAAATAGGTTGAGAAATATTTAGACATTACTTCAACAAGGATAATCTGTTGTTCCTACCTACCATAAGAATCTTGAACCGTTACTAGTGTCTGTCAAATACCAACACTCATAGTGATCACAACTCTGGTTTTCCATATAATATTGATTACAAACACTGACACTGAAATGAGAAATAATTACTTGTTACCCTTTCAAAAATACCCCATTTATAGGAAACTTCTAACTATCATTTGATTGACTCACAGACAACTCAAATTAACACCATATTCCCTATAGGATTCGACCCCAACCTAGTTGGGTTATATATTTGACAAAGATCGCTTACTCTCTCGTAAGAGAAGTGTAGTTTGAGCATTATCAAAAATGGTGCCATATTTGGGGAATATGGTTGTAAATTTAAGTTTGTGTGTGCTAATTGATTATTAGTCAAGTTTCTTAATTTTACATTTATTATTGTTTTTGTTTGTTGCAGGAACACGGTGGAGTATGAGAAAAAATAGAAGTTTAGGAGAAATGTTATTACCATTCAATTCGAAATCCTAACTGATAGGCAGAATGGCAGACCCACACAAAACTGATAAGCTAGCCGCCTTAGCTAAAGCTTAGGTTAATCTACAGAATGATGGTCAACAAGCCTATTATCTGAATTCGAATGATGATGACTTGGGAGATGAGGAATTGTTGAATCTTATTAATCGAAGGTGTGCAGAGGAGGTAGCTGCACCAATGAACAAAAATGTAAATAAAAACCGTCCTTTCAGGGAAAAAGCTGATCGCCAAGCTGTGTAATTTGATCTTAATAAGGATACTGATGGAATGGATGGAGCTAGTGATACTGGAGCTATTATTCCCCCTACCTCTAGCACCAGGAGCGAAGTTCAACATTACTAGTACAATGATTCAACTCCTTCATATGAAGGGGTTGTTCGGTGGACTCCCGGGAGATAATCCCGATATGTATTTAGTAAACTTTGTCACTATTTAAAATTATTTTGATAACCTGAGAGTGGGACAGAATACCTTCCACCTACATTTATTTCTGTTGTCTCTATCTGGGGAGGCAATATTATGGCTTAATAAGTTGACGCCCGATTCTATAACCAACTAGAGGCAGTTGAAAAAGGCTTTCCTAGAAAGGTTATTTCCAATTTCGAGGAGGGTACAAGGATGAGATCATTAACTTTAGATAGCTCCCAACCAAAGCTCGCCATGAGACATAGGAGAGGTTCAAAAAAAAGTTGATACAGTGCCTAAACCATAACATAATAGATATTCACCTGATGGAGACTCTTTATCGGGCTTTGAACTTTATTACGAAGCCAATTGTTGATAATGTTGTAGGGGGATCATTTATGGATTTTACTTTCCAAGAGACCTAGGAGATGCTTAATCGGATGACCAAACAAAGTAGAGCTTGGCATACCAGGGATTCTGTGGTAACAAGCCCTACTATGTTTGTTGGCATGACTGTGGAACAATAGAAGAAATAGAAAGAACGCAATCAAGACATGGAACACTTAAATACGCAGATGGATTTATTTACTAAGATCTTATTATCTGCAAAGACTGAAAAAGTGAAAGTTGTTGCATCACAAGGTAAAGATGATTGTGATTCGAAAGAAAAAGCCAACTATTTGAATAACCAGGGGGTCCAAGGTAGTGGCCAAGGAAATAAAGGTTAGACTTATCATGACAAGGTTGGATATAAGGATAGGGATTAAGGAAACTAGAAGAGCAAGAATGATAGAAGTGGGTTGTATGTACTTCCTAGAAGTAGAGATAATGTGGCAACTAGCTCTGGTAAGATATCCATGGAGGACATAATGGAGAAATGGTTAAAGGGAGTTGAGGTTACCAACTCTGGGGTGACTATATGAAGACTGATTTGTCTTCTATGTGTCAGTTGGTAAACTCGTACTCCACTTTGATCAAATAGTTTGGACAGTAAATGAGCCAACTTTCTACAACATTGAATCAAAGAAAAAGTGGAACGCTGCCCAGTGA
The DNA here is from genome assembly GCF_002878395.1 of Capsicum annuum. NCBI lineage: Eukaryota > Viridiplantae > Streptophyta > Magnoliopsida > Solanales > Solanaceae > Capsicum > Capsicum annuum. The sequence continues at coordinate 45,293,961 of NC_061114.1, forward strand.
TATAATTTACAACCCTCTAAATAATTATTCGTTCATGGATATTACCACACAGAGTGGTAAGGTTTTATCAGGCCCTACTTTGGGTAAAGCTGTTAATACTAAGGTGATCAAAGAAGATGTTGATATTGAAGAAGGTAATCTAGTGAAGTCTGAGAAGCTGGATGGAATTGATATCCCTTCCAATCATCAACAGGTTGATAAGGTAAATAAGGGAAAGAGAAGGAAAAGAAAGTAGTGGTGAAGACTCTCCCAAAACCACCACCTCCCTTTCCTTAGAGATTGAAAAAGAAGGTCGATGATATGAAATTTAGTAAATTCATGGCAATATTGAAGCAACTAACAGTGAATGTGCCTTTAATCGAGGCACTTGAACAAATGCCAGGATATGCTAAATTTATGAAGGATCTTGTGACGAAGAAAAGAGCGGTGAGCTATGAACCGGTAGATAACATCCATCATTATAGTGCTATTTCTATAAGGTCCTTGGTGCAAAAGAAACCAGACCCAGGAGCATTCACTATTCCTTATACTATTGGGTCTCTGGAATTCGCTAAGGCGTTATCTGATCTGGGAGCAAGAATCAATCTAATACCGCTAGCTTTCTATAAAAATTTGGGTTTGGGATACCCCATAACTACAACATGAGACTAGTTATGGTGGATAGGTCTGTGAAAAGGCTGATCAGTATGCTACATGATGTACTTATAAAAGTTGTCGATTTTATATTTCCTGCTGACATTGTGATCCTTGATTGTGAAGTAAACTTCAAAGTGCCCATAATTTTGGGCAGAACATTCTTAGAAACTGGGAGAGTGATAGTTGACATGGAGCTAAATGAAAAAGAAGCAAAATTTAAAATGCACCCATCCATGACACAGAAAAAGGAGATGAGTGTTTTCTCAATTGTGGATGTGTTCTATAGGGATGTGAAAGAGGTATCAACAAGGTTTCTTGATGAATTATGAGTAGTCAAGATGATTGAGTCATTTTGTGACACTAATCAGGTGTTATTGGGAGGAAACCCAAAATATTTATGTTTAACACAAGTTTTTTTTATTTATTTAGATGGTAAGTATAATGAACTGATGAGGTATGCAGGGTTTAAGGTAGAATTGATGTAGCAAGTTAAGTGATCCTGATGACATAGGTGATGAGCTATCACAATTGTTATAAGCCATCAGATTCATAGTTAGAGAAATCAGATCTGAGGTATGTTCTGTTAAGGCTGACGACATTTGTGAAGGGCTATCACACTTGTGATAAGCCGTCAAAAGTGTCGTCAGAAAACCCAAAATAAGCTATCAAAACATTATGGGCCCAGTTAAAGAAATCCAACCCGGCCTAAAAGCAAATGTTTTCACCTTCCCACTTTTCTTTTTCTTTCTTTAGTTTATTTCTTTTCATTTTTAGTTTATTCTCTTGCCTTTTTGAATTAGTTCTTAGTAAGACAAAAAAATTCCTTTTCTTTTTGCTCGATAGAATTTAAGTTCAAACACAAAGTGATCTTTCTCCTTCATCTTTTCATCTGCTCTACCCTACTCAAGAAGCTAAGTCGCCTAACAGTTATGCTCTAAGGCTCTCTTCTTCTCATTAAGTAGTAGTGATGATGATGTACACCTTGGTTTTCAAAGAGATTGAGTCAATTTTAGCTTGCCATTGTAGTAAGAAATTGAAACTAGTGTTTACTATTATGCATCGAGCACAAAAAGTTAAAATCCCACTTCAAGAAAGTAACGCCATGTTTTATGAGAAGAATTGGGATGGATGATTATGTTAAAAATGAGCTAAAGATTATGTTCTGAGCTGACGACATGCCTGATAAGTTTGTGATGGCTTATCAGATCATGTCGTCATAAGTTGATAAAATTATGTTGGTTCTATTTTAGGTTGATGAAATGCCTGATAAGTTATCACAAACGTGACGGCTTATCTGATCATATAGTCACAAGTTGAGAAAAGTGATCCTATTCTTCTCAAGGCTGACGACATGACTGATAAGCTACCACAGATGTGATCACTTATCAGACCATGTCATTACAACTTTGATCTGAAGCACTAATAAACCCCTTTCAAGGGATGTGGACTTCAATGACTGAACTTCTTGCATTATGTAATCTTGGGTACTGAATAATTATGTTCTTATACTATAGAGTTTATAAAGAAACCCAAGAGAAAAGGATCCAAATCAACAAAGAAGGTGACTAAGGGGAGTGTGCCTCAGAGACTCTTTGATGAGTCTTTTTATGAAGATTAAGAGCCACAGCTCATAAGGAGAAGAAACAAGAAGAGTCTGAAAATACCTTTACCACCTCCACAAGATGAGGAGATGAGTGAAGAAAGTGAATCTGAGGAACCAGCATTATCTCAACATATGCCTTTGAAACAAACAGCCTCTAAACAACCGATTCGAAGCAACCTAATTCAGATCAACCAAATTCTAAGCTACCCAATTTTGAGGAACCATCATCTAGGTCCCCTTCTTTTGAACAATAGGCTGATGAAGATTCTCCGATATGGGGAAATCTGATCAAATGTAAGAACACTGGTATCTGAGAAAGTGCTACATGGCAAATTCTTAGGGCAAAAAAGATTTTCTTTGATGGGATTCTCAGAACTCAAAGAAGATCTATTAAAATGCCATTTTTTGAAGAAATGAGAATCATTAATATCGGGTTGAGCATATATCCTTCAATACAGTATACATTCCAAGACTACAACTTGGCATGGACTACAAACGGAGGTGATTCATTTTGCTCGGCACTAGTCTGAGAGTTTTACGTGAACTACTAGGCTACCTTGGAGAAGATGTGTAAGCAAGGCAAAAAAGTAGCAGATCAACCCTTGTTAGAGAAAGTTCCGGTTAGGGCGTAATGGTATATCTCTCAGAAAGAACTATCAACAGATTCCTTCATGGTCTTGACGTCACTTCTCAGGACACTTCACCAACATTCTACTCTCAGTTAAAGAGTCGTGACAAACAGCGTCCTTGGTTAGCCAACCTCATAGCTAAATGAGAACCGGAATGGTTGACCAACTCGAATGAAAGCATATTCAAGGCCTCCCTAACTCAAGAGGCAATGTTCTGGTAGGCTGTAGTGCACACCTGGATGATACCCATGTCTGGAGATAATATTCTTCATAATGATAGAGCAGTGTTAGTCGTAAGCCTCGTGGATAAGCTTCAATTAAACTTTGGGGAAATCATTGTTGAGGAGATAAAGATTTAGGTATCAAGGCCCGACACTGCATATCCATTCCCATGCCTGATTACAAAGTTGTGTGAGGCAGCCAATGTACCTAAGGTTGCAAGCATAGACCAAGATATTCTAGCCAGGAAGACCCACAACCTCATCGGGTATGATAAAAATCAGCCTAGGTTTGTACTGGAAAAGGGAACAGGGGTTGCCACAGAACCGATGAGGGTTGCTGAAGTGCAACCAACTGGCACTGGCACTAAATTAGCACCTAATATGGAGGTGCAAGATTCTAAAGCTGTACATCCAACATCCTCTGCAAGAGCAGATTCAGTTCTTAAGAATGAAACAAACCTTTTAGTTGTTGTTTACCAATAGAATTTTCCTTCAACCCACTCAATTTTAGGAGAGTGGAAAAATAAGTAAATTGGTGCGAGGCATAGCTACAACTTTTTGCCAAAAAATTTGCCTCTGTTGTGGACAAAAGGATTAAGGTAGCACTTGAATCCTTCTAGACTTTTCCTGGTTAGATTGATGAGTTGGAAAATCATTTCAATATACGGTTAAGAGAAATGTCGGTCCCATATCTTACACTATTTAAAGAAACCCTGGACAAGGTAAAAGCTAATGTTGGAGTATTGCAGCAGCACCAACTTATGGTGTCTGTGGATCCAGTTGTTGATGAGTCTAAGGATAAAGTTCCCTTACTTGACCTCAATGGGGAACCGGTGAAGCAGAGGCAAAAAGAGAGTGATAAGAAAGAAAAGGGTAAAAGGAAAAGAGCTAACAGCGAGGATGAAAGAAAAGCAGAAAAAAGGCAAGAAATAAGGCAAAAAAAGTAAATATAAAAAGGGTGATGCGAGCATCCAAGGTAGAAGTGGAGAGAAGAGAGGAAGAGCTATGAGCTAGGGCCGTTAGAGCATCAGCTAGTGGACTCACTCCAGAGGCTCTAACAGTTGTGCCAGACCAGTAGCGAGTTATTGATGTGAGTATTCCAGCGAAAGATACCGCTATAGGTTCAGGGACCCATGGTTCCTGTGCTTGAGCTACTCCAGGTATACCCTAACCCTTAGTTCAGTTTCTCTTTGCATGTACATTGAGGACAATGCTTGATTTTAAGTATAGGGTGATTTATTGTAAAATATTGTAGTTGACTAGGAGAAATACTAGTACCTTAGGCAGTTAACATGTTGTTGTTGATTTTTTGAACACCTCTCCAATGGTTTATTTTATAACTGTGTAATATGCATTTATATGTGACCACTGTGCATCTTGTTATGGCATTAGTACTAGTGACATGATAACCATTGCTAAACAATTGCATGAACCAGATGGGTAGTAGCTTGTAATGTACCTGTGTGCCATGTGTGTGTAAGATATTACTTAGTTCCCTTTGTATGTTAAATTCAGCACTTGCCCAGTTAGTCTTGCCTTGGTTGTGGGATAGGGGTTAGGAAAGGATCATAGGCTGTTTTAAGATTAGTCCACTTCTATCCTAAATTACCTTCCCTGTATGAATGATATCCGTTGATCCAATTTTTAGCCTAAATGCCTATTCTTTTATGATACCTATCACCTTCCCATTTGTATCACAATGAACTTATTTTGGACCCGATCTTCCTTAGATAATGTGCACTTTGACTTAGGAAAATATCCTAAGTTGAGGGTGGCTACCAGGGGTGCGTGATGTAAAATGAGTATAAAGAAAGGTATAATAAAAGAAAAGAATAAAAAGCTGGGTGCGGTGGAAAAAGAATAAGAAAAGAAAATTTGTAAAATAAAAAGAAATGATTGCCAAAAAGACCATACCCATCCGGAGTATGTGTGAACAAGAAAGGAGAGAATTAGGTAAAGGTAAATAAGTGAGACCCCGAAAGTTAGAGTAGTACCAAGGAGGCTTAGTCATCTTAAATATCATCGAGTATCATACCAGCCCTTAGCCTATGTTACAAGCTGAAGAAAAAGACCTATAGTGATCCTAGCTTACCTGTCTAAAAACCTTAGCAATGAAAATAAAGTCAAGCTTATGGTATTTGTGATACATTGACTGGAACTTCTTTTTGAGAGTGAGTGTCTATTGATTATCCCCAAAATTACATATGTTATTTCTTAAATGAGAGAGGAGGGACTTCTTTGTCGTAAGGGCACACTGGTTATGTTTCTAGTTGCTAACTTGCTTGGGTAGTGTAATATTGGTACATGCATGGTTTTTGTTGCTAAGTTGATACCATAGCTTGATTCTTTTGTGTTACATTGTTGCTTTTCAGTAATATACATAGTTGAGTTTGAGATGGTTGACCTTGAAGTTGGTAAATATATTTTGAGCTAAAATGGATGATTGACTGTCGAATGTGCTTTGTACCCTCGTAGTTATGTTTAATTTGCTTGAGGACAAGCAATTGTTTTAAGTTGAGGGTGTTGATGTATGAGCTAATGCTAACACATTTGTGGCTTTTAACTAGAAATAACTGTAAAGTCTTCAGCAACTTTTGTCGTTTTTGATTGCTTTCTCTTTGATAATACAGTAAAGTCAAGATGCAAGAAAACCAAAGACAATAAGAGCAAAAGACATGAATTTGGAACAAGTGGCCATGAAAGTGTAGTTGACGACTTGTCCAATAAGTTATCAAATTTATGATAAGTTATCAGAGACATCGTCAGCTATAGACAGTGTGAGGAAGTTGGAGCATAAGTGTGACGACATCTCTGATAAGTCATCACAATTTTGATAAGCCATCAAGAATGCCGTCAGCCTAAGGCAGTACATGAGATTTGAAGTAAAAAAGTGATGACATTGTCTGATATGTCATCAAAGTCCTAATAAGTCTTCAGGATTACCATCAGACTTAGGCAGTGTTCAGAAGTTGAGTTGAAGAAGTGACGACATTCCGTGACAAGTCATCAGATCTTTGATAAGCCATCAGACTAGTCATCAGCTGAAGACAGCAATATATCAAATACAGAGAGGAGTTGACGACATGACTGATAAGCCGTCAACCCCCTAATAAGTAATCACATGTTGTCGTCACCTGTATGAGAAAAGTTGTATGCTGTGATTTGCTTCCAAAATTACGCTAAGTTTTTAAGGCAAAGTTAAGGGTTTTGTAGCGAATCTTGAACTTTAGGACATTCATTTGGAACTTCACGAACTTACACTATTTTCTCTCTAGTTTTCTCTATAACATTACAATTAATTTTTGAGAGATTGTTATCTCTTGGGATTTCTACTGCAATCTAATCTGAGAAACACTTGTTGATATTCATTATTCTATAAGTTATCATTTATTGAATTATGAATACAAATTGTCTTGTTGCTTTTTACATTATGAGTACCTAATTCCTTCAACCTGAGTTGTGGGATCTATGGGTTTGGTTTTGTAAAGTAACTAGGTGTTCAAGATTCTAAAGGTAGTAGGAACTCATTGGTAATTCCACTGTTTTACATATGTCTATTGGTTGCAAATGATAGGTCATGCCTGCCAGTGATTTGCTTGACATAAGAAATCAACCCTGGTAGGAAGTGAATTATCAACAGGGACTTGGAAGCATCAAACTTTCATTTAATAATTAACGTTGTAACAAGGTTAATTAACTTGAGACAACATCCTGTTATGAAATATAAATTCCCTAAGTTTGAAAGAATTAGGTAATTAAATGTCTAAATAGGTTGAGAAACATTTAGACATTACTTCGACAAGGATAATCTGTTATTCCTACCTACCACTAGAATCTTAAACCGTTACACTCATAGTGATCACAACTCTGGTTTTCCATATAATATTGATCACAAACACTGACACTGAATTGAGAAATAATTACTTGTTACCCTTTCAAAAGACCCCATTTACAGGAAACTACTAACTATCAGTTGATTAACTCACAAAAAACTCAAATTAACACCATATTCCCTGTAGGATTCGACCCCAACCTAGTTGGGTTATATATTTGACAATGACCACTAAATCTCTCATAAGATAGGTATAGTTTGAGCATTATCAGCACCTTCAAATGCCTCTATGCATATGCAATTAGGCAACCTTATTGCATCAACACACAACCAAAACTAACATCAAAAGAATCCCAATATGCAGTGAATCTATCACTCTTAATAGAAAGTTCCAAAATAAGATCTAAAGTGAGAAATGTCTTGAGCTTTCAAATACTCAACTTTCACTTCTTGGACCATTGAAAAGGAACCTTTTTCTGAGTGAATTGGGTCACCAGTTCTTCAATAGTGGTGAATCTCTCAGTGTATCATCTATAGTAGCTGACCAATCCTATGAATCTATGAACCTTAAATGGAGATGTAAGCCTAGCTCAATCATGAATAGCATCAATATTCACTTAATCCACCATAATCCCATCCTTAGACACCACTTGCAAAAGGAATATCACCCACTCAAGCTTAAACTCACATTTTGAGAATTTGGCAAAAAGCCTATGAACTCTAAAAGTTTGGAGAACACTCTTTAAATGTTGCATATACTCCTCTCTATCCCTCATACAAAATAATAGCATCGATGAACACAATCATGAAAAAATCCAAAGAAAGCTTGAATACATAGTTCACCAAATTGATAAATGCAGCTGAGGAATTGGTCAACCGAAAAGACATCACTGGGAACTAATTATGACCATATCGGGTCCTAAAAGTTGTCATTGGGATATTCCCAGCTTCAATACCCAAATAATTATAAACAAATCTAAATTCAATTATAGAGAACACAATTTCTCCCTTAAGTTGGTCAAACACATCATCATTGTGAGGCTTTGGATATCAATTCTTCATCATCATCTTATTAAGCTACCTATAAACAATACAGATATGCATGGAACCATCCTTCTTCTCCCCAAACAATATAGTATCTCCCCAAAGAGACATACTCATTCTAATCAAACCCTTAATAATATTATCAATGAGTTGGGAATTTAGTTCCTTAAGCTCACAAGGAGCCATATGGTAAGGTCCTATAGAAATAGGCCAGGTGACTAACACAAGATCAATAACAAACTCAATATTTTGCTCAGGAGGAAGACTTAGAAAATTGATAGGGGAAATATCAGGAAGGTCATCAACTATAGGAAAGAAATGAAGAGACAGACTCTCCATACTAAATTATTTAATATAAGTGGGAAAAGACTCAAAACACCTCACAATAAGTCTCCTTGATAAATTATAAGAAATAATCCTTGTTGGCTCATGACTAATAGCTCCCCGCCATACAATAAGAGGTACATAGGGCATGGCTAAGGTAACATTCTAGTAAAAATAATCTAAGACAATATGATAGTAGAATAACTACATGTAATGCCCCAAGTCTATACCCCGGATGCTACACGGTGCTAGCGACCCTGAAGGACCACCAGCTAACCCATGACTGGTACCAGCTGTAAGCACTGAATAATAATAACACTGCAATACTGATATTACTGAAATAAATACGGATGGTAGGCTAAAATCGACATAAGGTTCATAACTGAAATCAAATACTAAATACTAAAAATTGAATATTAAATATCTATCTAAAATACTCTAATCTGAAAGCCTCTAACTGTCTAAATTATGGAGTTGATAGGACAAGCCCCCAACTAACCTCAACTACTAAAAACTATATTAAAATACTAAAATAATACTCTGTCCTCAGACTATGAGGACTGACCACTAAATATTCTATTGATAGGCTGGACTGCTAAGTACGTTAGGAGCCCATGCATCTGAACCTATGATATAAGACATTATAGAGAAAAGAAAAATATGTGTTAGTGCTTTGAATATACTAGAATGCTAAGTAAGGTATGTTGATATGCATTGGTTCATAAGCATGAACAATAATTAACTGAATAACGTGAACATAACTAAATGAGAGTACATACATGAATACATAAACTATAACTGAGATTATTTCAATGCTGGTTACTGAGTTCTAAATACTAATTAACTGATATCTGAGTTTACTGATATTGTAATACTAATAACTGAGTGACTGTTCCTGAAAGTCCTGATTGATAATTGGGTAACTGTTTTTGACAACCCTAATTCTATAGAACTAAACTGAGTTCTATATTGAGTTGGTTGACTGTATCTAACAGTCTTGATTCGGTAGAAATAAATAGGGTTCTATACTGAGACTGAAACTAAAACTGTGAAAGGTAATCATCTAACCAAAATGACCCTCTACGAATGGATTAGGGTCCAACCTTTAACCCCAATTGGAAGGGTATCAGTACCGTGCCATAGACAAAGACAAGCTATGAGTTAATACCCTTCAACAGGAAGCTCTTTTGTCAACCCTCGCTGGCAAGAAAACTCATATGAGATGTACTAACCCTAGTCTGGTAGAAAGATATCTCAACCTATGCTAGATATGTAGTTCTATAATGCAGGGATTGCTACTAAGGATCAAACCCTGTACTGGCAGGAATGCCCCCATCCCTGGGTTCTCTCGATGCTGAATACTATTCCAAACTGAATAGACACTAAACTAATTTTTAGTCCATACTAGGCTTGACTGAACTATTACTGATCAAATTGTCTAACTAAACTTAACAAAATTCACTGGGTTCCGTTAACTGATAAAATACTATTGAATCTGGTTAACTGACTGAGTTCACTGAATTTTGGATTGAATACTAAACTGAGACTATGACTGATTACTGAGTACTATTGTTCGTAAAACTACTGAGACTATTCTATAACTACTGTAGCTCTAGGTAAACAGCTAACTTTTTGACTATTGAATACCTCCAGGACTCGATAGCATAAAAAGTAAAGCATAGAGTAAACTTGAAAAGCATATCACTGTGCACAGGTTCATAACTCATCCATAGAGATATTTTATCAAGCACCTGTAAGGTATAAGTTTACACATATACTAATATGCCATGAATTCTTCCCCATTTAACTCACAATGAGCATTTTAACAAACACTTGGGGAGCAAAACTATGCACATGATACTAAAACAATATCTAAGAATCATAACATAAATTCCCAAATTCACAAATTCAATGGCTATAACATGAATTCACAGTATACTACACACATAATAATCAATTCCAGATAAAACTTATAATAGACCATGGATTTGAAACACAATTAACATTATTATCATGAATACACTTAAATCCAATCATGGAATCAATCTACTTGAAGTTTAAAAGAGTTTATTTGACTCCAAGGGTGAAAGGAACCCTTGGATAAACACTTCACATACCTTGGTACCTGAATTGACTAAGGTTGATGGCTAGTTCTTGAATCTTGAACCTTGAATTAGAAACCCTAGGGTTTTATTTCTTGAGAAATTATGATAATAGTGAATGGATTTTTCCTCTAAAGTGGCTAAATCTCATGTTTTAGGGGCTTATAGATGTGGAAAAATAACCCAAATACCCCTGAGGATGCATCTTTTTAATGATTGAAAACTGGCCTAGCAACGCACAAACCGATGTACCGCGTCGAAGGAATTGATGCTATGGTTGACGCACTGCATCGAGTCTAAATCAGTTCATTGGAAATTACATTAGAAGTTGGGAGAAAATATTCATCGACCTTATAGGTAACGCGGCACATCAAGATCATATCAATACACTAGTTTGGACTCCCAAACGTGCTTCAAACGATGTTTAAAAAATCCAAAACTCATTCGAGAACACCTGCTGGCATTCTTGATCATGAAGAAACATAAAGATCGATATTTAATGGTCGTAAGGGTCACAAAATAAGATCGCCAAATATAAAGGCTAAAATAAGTCTAAGTATGAATACTTAGCTAAAATTTTCTAAGTCTGGGACCACTTAATAAGCTTTAAAGGACTGAATTAAGCATAGGATTTTGCGAGGTCTTACAATATCTCCCTCTTGGGAACATTCATCCTCGAATAAGATGACTAAGATGGGAGAACTGATAAACTAAAAGTACATACTGGACATGCACATCTGAACTATGATTTCATGGCTGATACAACTGATATACTGAATTATCATACTAAACATGCATAAATGATGCATGATTTCGTAATTGATATTACTGAGAAGCTAATTTTGTATACTAAACATGCATATCTGATGCATGAGTACAAGACTAAACTGATTTATGAATGCATGACTAAGTATGCAATATTACTTGATACCAAGTTGGTAACTACATCTGAACATGAAACTAAGTAAATTTAAGAAAAACTGTTACCTTGAGCTGAGTCTGAGTTTGCAGAAAAAAGGTAACTACTGACGCCGACCTCAAGTAGAGTTGCTAATCAAAGATCAGGGTGAGCTTTCAATGTTAGAAGTTGATCCTTCTCTTTTTTCTTTAGTATTAGTACTATTTTTTATATCTGGAGACTACTTTGTATATTTTGGCACTTTTATAGTATTATTGTGTATAATAGCTCTTGTATCGATCCTATTGAGTTTGGGGGAATTAATTTTACGTATTTTGTGTGTATATAAATATTTATATATATATATATATATATTCCCCTTCTAGTTGATTTATATTATTGTTTTATCTTTGTTTCTCTCTTTTCCATCTGTTAGCCCATTATTCACCATTCTAGGCTATGGTTTTTGCGTACTTCTTGATGAGTTGAAGTTGCTTCCATCATGACCTATATTTTTGGGTTGTAACATGAAATTAATAATGTCAATACTGTTCATATGCTTATACATTATATTCAGTATTATCTAGAAAATATGAGATATATATTACTCTATTCGTGCAAATTTATGTGGCATAGGTAGAATTTCCAGAGAGCTAATTTTCTTTGGATGAATTTTTATATGACTTTGAAATATCTTAAATTGCTAATTATAATAATTTACACTACTTTCTTCTCAAAATTCCATATGTATCACACAATGGTACATAGGATGTATTTACCCAACAGTGTGCTTAAAAATAATGTCATCATAACTAATCTCAATTTTAGTAATAGACTTTATTATGTATTATTTTGTAGATCCTACTAATGACTAATATATGTTAACAAATTTTGTTTTTTCAGGATGTATGAGATAACCAAGTGTGTGTTGTGAATTGGGGGAATACTAGAAAATTCTCCAATCTATTGTTTAGGGCCACTATAACAATCTCAGTACCATCATAGCAGACAACTAACCACTACCACGAGTTTAGTATCAAACTATAGTGGGACCACTATAGCGGGAAGGGTACTGCTATAACGGTTATCGGGAAGTGTTAGTGCCTAATTTTTAATTTTTAATGTTGTTGTATTCTAAACATCCATATTTTTTAACTAAGGTTTCAGAGAGGCAATTTTCTTCCTTCTTGGGAGATTCCTACTGTTGAGAAAAGATAATTCACTCTGCTAATGTAAGATTAATCCTTCTAATTTGTAGATTGCTAGAATAAGAGTTAGGGTAAAATATATGGGTTTAAGCCCTAAGTTGATAACTAATAAAAATCGACTATAGAAAGTCTTAAAGAACTCGAAGAGGGTTCTAGGCTTTTAAATAGTACATCCTAGCATAAAGTTCCTTTACTTCCTAGCATAGAATTCTTTCTCTTTAATGAGAATTATAGAGATTTGGAGTAAATGAATGGGTGAAAAATCTTGAATTGATGTTTTAGGTTATGAACTAGGACAAAATTAGTGGATTTTAGTTCTTAATGTCTAGAATTGAAGAGTAAGTCATTGACTTCACTTTATTTGTTGTTTGTTAGATAGAAAATGATCCAAAGTTGTGAGGAAGGTCAAGGCTCTTGTGGATTAGTTGCATTCGGACTTGTGTTTGAGGTAGATTATGATTTTATTGTAACTTTAGACTTGATTTAGACTTCATGCTTATTCGTAAAATAAATAATTTATGAACTGGCTTTTGAGCATACTTGTGATGGTTGAGCTTGGTTGACGTCATTGTATGCATGATATGAATGGTATGAATTGACTAAGTCACTATTGATCATAACTCGTGTATTTGAGTTGTTGATGAATTGTGATACATCTTGATGTGATATTTATTATATTTATCATATTATGATATATGTAAGATCAGGTACCACACTGGTATAAATAACTTATTTATTCATACTTCAGAGGGTTGTGTACCATGCTAGTAGGGTATATGGACAAAGTTGGTCCCCTACATGTCATAACAATTGGGCAAAACATATGTCTCCTTAGTTTGTATGTAAAAATTTTATTTCATATTTTATATTCCTTTTTACATATATCGGACTAGTTACTTGTTCACATAATATGCATAATATATTCTGGTAATTGAGGCAGCTAATCTTAAGTGTATTTATACTCCTAAGTGTCATTATCTATGCGTGTTTAGCTTAGTTTAGAGAATGTCTTGGTGAACTTACTGAGTTATTAAGGGTGTAATTGTGTATTTATATGTTTAATATCATTTTTAGAGTGTTTAACATCCAATTGAAATAATTTAAGAGTCAAAAATATCAAATAAAGTATAGACGAGGAAACTAGTTGCACTAGCTTGAGCTATGCTTGGTTATAGTGTATTTTGATGAACTCTATTGAGTTGTATGAACTAATGATTGTAATTTTATGTCGTATGAGACCATTGTTGGTGTTTTAGAAGCTAATTTAAGCCTAAAAACAAGTCCTAAGAATTTGGAAAATAAGAACCAAACGCATGACGAGATCAGAGCCAAATGGACTGAAATTGGGAACTTTGGAGTATCCTTTGTGCCACACACCTCAAAGCAAGAAAAATGGCGAGGAATGATCCCTCACTATCTTGGCCTCACGTTGTGTATGCTCCATGACCCCAAATGCAAGTTTGAGGCCTTGTTTCACCCAAACGCACATGTGGTCTCACCAAGTAATGTAGTGGGGTTAAATAAAGCCGAATATCGACCCCTCAGAGACTTGTGTTAAACAACAATCCAATTCTAGTTTAACAAATGAAATTAACTAGTGCAACATAGCTAAAAGAGCTTTGAAAGTTTATAAGCTAAAAGTAAACTAAAATAATGTGGGAAAGTAATGACTTTGGACAATCAATGGATGAAAACCCAGGGTTAAAGCACTACTAACAATCATACTATGCTAATGAACTTCATTCATTTGATTACTTATCTTGGTTGTTGATTCGTAAGTTTTATAGTATGATCATGGCCTCCCGACCTCTAATCTTCTACATTCTTGGACACTACAACTACATCGCTGAGCGGGGATGGAATAATCCAATTAGATGCATTAAGATATCATCCTACATGTGAACCAAACAAGGCTTCAAGGTATATCCCTATCCTAGATGCTAATTCAAATTCCTTATTTCATAATAGAATAAGAACCTTAATTTGCTTACTTCCTCGTTCTATCTTTCGATTCCACCTCCCGAGATCATAAGGTTGATAATATATGTATTCTAAGGTTATCTACTCCTTAAAATATTTAAAATAAGTATAAACAAACAACCAAAGATGATAACTAATTCAAACAAACTTAATTCAAAATGAAAGTAATCATGTTCTTGGCTTTAACCCCGGAAAAGGGGCGTTTAACCACTAATCGACATAATAATCATCCAATTCAATGAATACATGATTAAATATATTAAAAATATAAATTAAATAATAATAAAACCTAATTTTCTTGTTAATAATCCTCCACAAGCTCCCAAAGACATTACAAAGTAATTACAAAGTTCTTAAGGTGTCATATATATAGTATGAGGAAAATTGGTCGTGTGGGAATAGAGGGGGCGTTGCCTCCCTTGGAACCCCAGACTGCTTGGGAAACCACGGGCCTTAGTCCGATGGAATGGAGGAGGCTTCGCCTGTCTTAGACCGTCGGGGTGGAGGGGGAATCACTTGCCCTCACTGGAATTGGCATTTCGCGTCTACTCTTGTCTCAAGCCTTTCTTCTTCCGTACCAAGACTCATGGTGTTGTTTCCAATTTATTTTTCACTTTTTTATCATAAAAATCATATAAAAAAGCATCATATAAGATTAAAAACCATGTATTAGAGCTCAATACAACAAACAATGCACAACGATGAACTAGTAACTCGTGCTAAGACTAGGCTTGCCCATGTTGATCTTTAACTTATGGTATTGACTCTTGGCTTGATTCAATTGACCCTTGGACAATATAAGAAAGTTATTCCTCACACCATTACAGAATATTATCTATTACAAACTCATTTTCTACATTAGAATCCAT
The DNA here is from genome assembly GCF_002878395.1 of Capsicum annuum. Taxonomy (NCBI): domain Eukaryota; kingdom Viridiplantae; phylum Streptophyta; class Magnoliopsida; order Solanales; family Solanaceae; genus Capsicum; species Capsicum annuum. The sequence continues at coordinate 45,309,307 of NC_061114.1, forward strand.
CGCGATAGACTAGAACACACCTTGCTTAAGCTAGCAAAACTAGTTTTCTCGTCTAGACTCTAAATGATCAATTTAAATCCAAACTTATTTTAAAACACCTTTACACATTGTAATCACATACTTAAACACTTATATGCTTATTTATATCATTATTAAAACATAAATAACATGAATTGTCCTCAAAACAAAGCTAAATGAGCTAGGATAACGGCTCTAAAGTGTATAAATACACCCAACATCAACACCCCATACTTAATGCCTTGATCTTCCTCGAACAACTCTTTACTCTAAGAATCATAAGCCGAGGAGATTCTACACTTCTACTACAACAAAGAAACTTAAGCTAGTACTACAATTACTACACAGAATGCAAGTTTCTACACTAAGCATGCTACATACGCAATTGAAAGTTTAAGAACACTACTTCAAAACCATCCTAGCCTCAATAATTGACTCACCAAGTTAGAAAACTCATACATAATGTTCAATAAAAGAGATCATACAAATTACCCACATTCATCAAACATGTGTCCACACAATAAGAGAGTTACCCATTATCACTCACATAAATGCAATTTATAACAAAATGGGTACAAGAATCGAGTTGTGCTCGCTCTCACAAATAATTCACAAGTTACACATAATGAACCATAAGATTGCCCTTAGTATAGTACTCAACTAATATCAGAATGTTAAACCTTAGGATCACATAGGTCTTTAAGGGTTGTAATGTAGGCAAAGGGATGGGTAAGAACTATTCTGGCTAGTAATAATGACTATCTTTCCTAAGCGCTTTAATACATCACATTTTACAATCAACTTACCTTCAACAACCAATTTTCACCACTTTTTCCTACATACCTATTTTGTTTTTCCCCATCTCACTAAGCTCATTCATATACACATGGTGGGAGTGTTCTCTATTCACAACTTATTCAATTTGAACAAATTTTTATTATTTTCATTACTCAATCCCAACCACAACTTATAACAATTGTACACACCAATAACTATCACTTTGGGGTTTCAATTTCACCTTTATCCTACTTGACTTTCCGACTCCTTAACTTGATTAAATTTTCCCTAAAATGCTTTGAAGATTTTGGATCAAATTAAGGTCAATCAAAGAAGGCAATTAGGCTACATATGAGGCTGCCAAAGAATAAGTTAAAAGCTCAATAGGGTTTTACTAGGATTATGCACAAGGGTAGGTGAAAAGAGGGTATAAAACTTGGCTATCAAAGAAATGCATATATCATCTCCCAAACCCACTCTCTTTATTTTGTTTTGCACACATACCAGGCAAGTTCTAAATATCATATGCAACAAGGAATATACAAGCACCTCACACGCACATGGTACATTCCCAACTCAAGTGGGATCCTTATAGAATCTCAACCAAATAATATAATGAATTCAACATTAAGACAACAAGTGAAAGGGTCATAATCAAGAGACTAGGAGTCTCAACAATAGAAATTCACACAATCAACATACTTTTTACCATCAAAACAGTTGCATCATGCAACCAAATATAGCACTAACAAGAATATGTCACTTATTACTAACACAAAAATGTTTAAATTTACCCTAAAAATGGGAATTTCCCCACCCCCATACTTAAAAATCTACTATATCCCAAAGTATACGTAAAAGTAGAGATAAAAAAATACTCCCAGAGGCCTCTAGGCATAACTAGTAGCATATTTATCAATCAAGAGGGTCTGGGAACCCCAAATTTACTCTTCTCCATGCTCCTTAGCTTAGGTTTTTCAGTACTCAGACTTCCCATCAACCTGTAACTCAATAAAAACAAAAACTAATAGAGTAGAAACTAAAATACTAAAAATAAAACCTACCTTAACTTGGGTTGCCTCCCAAGTAGCGCCTTATTTGGTGTCATGGTACGAACTAATCTACGACTCAACTATATGCAGCAGTGCCTGATTTAGTGTCACAGCACGACCCAATATACGATTCAACTATATTCCTTCATTATTTTTCTCATACTAGGATGCCATCTTGTTATTTATTTCTGAACTCTTGAGTGTGAACTTTCTAGGTCAACAGCTTTTTGACTTTTAGCCTCTTCAAGCTCATCAATCTACATCATGTTGGGCTTAGGTATTAGAGGCTTGGGTTGCTCAATGAGAAAGTCCGAAGAGGTATTTTGTGGAATAAACTCCACTACCCCACACTTATCCCTTTTAATCATGGTAATTATTCACAAATATTTATATTAGGATAGTGGGTTGAGTGGTTTGTACACTTTAAAAACCGCCTCTTATCATCCAGCCTTATTGTGAGTGTGCCCTCTCTCACATCTGTTAAAGCTTCTCCCGTCACCAAGAATGGACGTCCCAAAATAACTTATACTTTTTCATCTTCCTTAAAAACTAAAACATAAAAGTCAACAAGAATAATAAACTTACCAACCTTGATCAAAACATCCTCCGTGACTCTTTCAGCATGGGCTATGGTCCCGTTTCCCAGTTGTAGTAACACAGAGCTCGATCTCAGCTTCCCCAAGACCAAAATATTGAACAAAGAGAGGGGCATAAAATTGATGCTTGATCCTAAGTCACTGAGTGCATGCACCACCTCACTATTCCTAATTTGTATAGAGAGAGTGAACTTCCCAGGGTCTTTGAGCATTTTAGGCATCTTTTGCATCACCATAGCACTGCACTCCTCAGTGAGTGCTACTGCCTCCACATCCTGTATCTTAATTTTATTAGAGACCACATCTTTTAAGTACTTAGCTACTTGGGCATTCCCTATAAAATAGAGGTAAGTTAATATGAATCTCTCTGAATGTGTAAAAAAACTTCTTAAAGCATTCATCCTCCTTTGCCTTTATGAGCCTCTGTGGGAAAGGTGGTAGAGGTCTCTCCTTCTGCTATTTAACAACTTTTTCTTTTGAGTACTCAAACTTTCTTAAATTTTTAGCAACTTTGTCAGATACCAGTGGAGGAATCAACTCTACATCTACCTTCTTAGTTTTCTTTAGGGGATCTTCATTCAGCTCTTTACCACTCCTCAAAGTGATTGCCATTACTTGTTTAGGATCTTTTGTATCACTTGGAAAACCACCTTGATGCCTAGTATTTTGTGCATGTTGGATCTTCCCCAACTGAAACTCCAAGCTCCTTGTAGCTGTTTGCTCGTTCTTTATATCTGTAGCAAAATGTACCTGACCAGGTATAATTTTTTTCAACATCTCCTCAATATTGTTCGTTTGAGTAGTGGACTAATTACTCTGGACCTACGGCTACTAAAACTATTATTGTTGATTGTCCCAAATATGAATTGGGTGTTAAGTTTGCCATTTAAGATTTTAGGCATTCCCATAATTCTGCCTTTGAGCATTGCCCACAAACATCACAAACTTAGGATTTGCAGTACACATTGCCACTAAATGCCCACTATTACCATAAACCTCACACAACTTATAGTCTGTTGGATTGCATTTGCTGTGGCTGCAAGCTATGTAGCTCCTAGATTTATGTTGCTTATCTGATTTGCTTTACAAAAATCTGGGTGAATATATAGTAAATTGGTCCACCTCTAATACACCTAAAACCTTCTTTGTGGTATTTCTTGAGTTTGAATGTCACTTGAGATTCCCTTATGCAATACAGTTTAATAAGATATAAAGCCATCATATGTCAACTCCAATGCTTGACCACCTGCAGCTGAATCGAGCAAAATTTTTGTGTTATGGTAAAGTACCATAGCAAAAGTGTGAGCTAATACCTCGCTGGACTGCTGATGATGTGAACAGTCCCAAAAAGGCTTTAAACCGCTCCCAAGCATGATACAAATTCTCAGCTGGCTTCTGTTTGAAGAACACAATCTCTCTGCAAAGTATTGTAGTCTTGCCAGATAGAAAAAATCGAATGAGGAATTTTTGGGCTAAGCCATCCCATGTTGTGATTGAATTTTCCGGCTCGGTGTTTAACCACTTTTTTGCTTCCCCCAATAGTGAAAAGGGAATATTGTCAGTCTTACATAATACATTGACATACCCATAGGGATAATGTATCACTAATCTCCAAAAAATTCTGCAGATGGAATTATGGATCTTTATGTGAAAGCCCCATAAAATGTCCACTACTAATCAACAGCTACACCATGTTTTGTTTTAGCTCAAAATTACCGCCAGCAACCAATTCCTAAAAAGGAAAGGTCAAGTTTATTGGAAGTGGGTTTGCCACTTCATGAACCATCCTGCAGGCTAATTGTTCTTCAGTCATGAGAGTAGAATTGTCTTTTACTTCTTGAATCTGTGGGATATGGGGGGATAAGGATTGTTTCTCTCCTCAACTAATGAAAGCATTGCTTGGGTTCGGGGCTTGGTTCAACCAATTCCCTATCCCTTGCTAGCTTACTTACCTGTAAACCTATTTCCTCCAAAATCAATCCCAATACCAAGAGTAAAGCACTATAGAAATCTAAGAAGTAAAACTAAAAATAAAACAGTAGCCAAATTATAATTCCCCGACAACGGCGCCAAAAACTTGTTGTACCCAAGCTCACACGCAATTGTATGTGGTTTCACCAAGTAACATAGTGGCCTTAAATATATCCGAATATCGATCCCACAAAGACTTGCGTTAAACAACTTTTAAATTCAAGTTTAACAATTGAGATTAACTAGTGTAACTTAGCCAAGAGAATTTTGAAAGTTTATAAGCTAAAAGTAAACTAAAATAATTCGGGAAATTAACAACTTTGGACAATCAATTGATGAAAACCCAGGGTTAAATTAATAATAACAATCATACTACACTATTGAACTTCATTCATTTGATTACTTATCTTGGTTGTTGATTCATAGGGTTTACCATATGATCATGGTCTCCCGACCTCTAATCTTCTACCTTCTTGACATTACAACTACATCATTGAGAGGGAATGTAATAATCCAATTAGATGTATTAAGATATCATCCTACTTGTGAACCAAGCAAGGCGTCAGGTAATCCCTATCCTAGATGCTAATTCAAATTCCTTATTTCATAAAAGAATAAGAACCTTACTTGGCTTACCCCCCACGTTCTATCTTCCTATTCCCCCTCCCGAGATCAAAAGGTTGATAATATATGTATTCTAAGGTGAGATATTCATTAAAATAGTTAAAAAGGAATAAAAAAGAAACCAAAGATGATAATCAATTCAAAAAAACTTAATTCAAAATAAAAGTAATTATATTCTTGGCTTTAATCCCGAAAGGGGGCGTTTAGCCACTAATCGACATAATCATCATCCAATTCAATGAATACATGATTAAATCTATTAAAAATATAAAGTAAAGAGTAATAAAACCTAATTTTTATGTTAATCATCCTCCACAATCTCCCAAAGACATGACAAAGTAATTACAAAGTGTTTAATGTGTCATAAATATAGTAGGAGGAAAATTGGTCGTATGGGAATAGAGGGGGAGTCGCATCCTTTGGGATCCCAGACTAATTGGGGAACCGCGGTACTTAGTCCATCGTACTGGAGGATCCTCCTCCTGTTTTATACCTCTAGGATGGAGGGGCCGTCGCTTGCTCATTGGCCGGCCTCACAAAAATTGGCATTTCGCATTTACTCTTGTCTCAAGCCTTTCTCCTTCTGTACCAAGCCTCATGGTGTTGTTTCCACTTTATTTTTCACTTGTGTATCATCCAAATCATCTCACCAAGTATCTTATAATATTAAACAGCATGGATTAGAGCTCAACACAAAAAACAATGCACAATGATGAACTAGTAACTCGAGCTAAGACTAGGCTTGCCCACGTTGATCTTTAACTTATGGTATTGACTCTTGGGTCTATTTAATTGACCCTTGGAAATTATAAGCAAGTTATTACGTACACCATTACACAATATTAATCATTAGTAAATCATTACCTATATTAGAATCCATCGTGATAGACTAGAACACACCTAGCTCAAGCTAGCAAAACTAGTTTTCTCGTCTGGACTCTAAATGATCGATTTGAACCCAACTTGTTTAAAAACACCTTTACACATTGTAATCACATACTTAAACTATTATATTCTTATTTATATCATTATTAACACATAAAGCACACGAATTATCCTCAAAACAAGGCTAAATGAGCTAGGATAATGACTCTAAAGTGTATAAATACACCCAACATCAGGCCTCGAAGGGTAATCTTGTCAGTTGATATATTTCGTGTTAGGATACTCAAGGACGACCTAAAACACTATTAAAGCATAACTTATTCATAATTTCATACCTCCTCTGGAGCAATACATGAATTGGAGAGAAGCCAAGCAAGAAAAAGAATCAAACTAGGGTTCTTTATTCTCAAAGAACATAGGAGTTGAGGCATAGAATAAATAATGTAAGGGGTGTGGATCATATCTTTAATCCTTAGAATCCAATTGTTAAATAATTATTAGAGGTTATGATAGCGGTATAATTAAATTTTTCACTTGGTTAATGAAATAGGAAGATAGTGTAATGCATCCAAATTAAAGACTCACATCCCCACACAACAATGTAGTTGTGATATTAGTTTGTGTAGATAACCTAGAGGATGACCATTCCCAAGTCTTATTATCAACTCCATAGTTCAACAATAATGATAAACACAAACACTAGCTACAAACCATAGTTACATATGAATATGTCATAGATGCCTCAACCCTGGAAGCTCTTCTTATATTGTTTACAATCTAAAGTTCATACCATTGTTATTTCTTGTTACTTAGTTATACTTACAAAAATTAAACATCCGTTTGGTTACTCTCGCAATTATTTAATCTCATTAATAACACTTGAATTGGATAGTTTTTAATCACCAAGTCCCTGAGGGATTGATACTTGGCTTGAAAGGACTACTTTACTACTTGGGTGACCCTGTACACTTGTGAGTACACTTAGGCGCAATAAGTTTTGGCTTTATTTCCATGAACTTGTAAATGGGAAGCTATATTATTGTTAGTTTTGCTAATTTGTTTTATAAGTTCTAAAAACTTGATCATAACTTCTTAATTTGTAGGTACAGATCTGAAACTTATGTAAGATGGCAAGAGAAAGGGATTTGGTTGACCCATATATTGAACCTGAGTAACGCTTTGATGTGACATGGTTTCGTGGAACTTTCAATGCTTAAAACTAGAAAATATGTAAGTACTTAGGCCCGTTTGGTTAGATATGATGTGTTTTTATGTTTATTTTGCAGGAAATTAGGTTTTGGAGCTTAAAATAAGAAGAAAGTTGAGTTAGCAAAAGACTATACTTATGGGACCACTTATGGGTCATAAGATCCGATTACATCCATTATATATGGCCTCATAAGTATCAGGGGGGACATGCTCTGAGAAGCTAAAAGATGAAGTTTATTCTGACATTGACAAAGGGCCACTTACGACCATCGTAAGTGGCCACGCAGGTAAAAGAGGAATCAAGTTTTGAGACTCTAAAGTTTTCTGAATAGTTTGACTATTATGAAAGGGACACATATAGGGTGTATGTGCCACTTATTCTGCTGTAAGTGCCATCGTGGGTAGCAAACTATAGCCTACTGAGATTTTTTACACTTACGACCTACCAAGGGGCTTATAAGTACAACTTATGATCTATAAGTAATACCATAAGTGGTCATCGACCTAATTTTTCTTATTTGTTTTAGTTAGGATCTTTAGGTTATAAAGTATTCTATAAATACCTTTTTGTTGCTTTTGCTTAGTTTACACATTCTTTACATTTACAAATACATATTGATTCTAAGATTTGACTTTTGATCTTGGGATCTCTTGTTCTTGGTTTTATGGTTGATTATTTATTTTAGATTCTGGATTTTTTTCTTTAATTATTGTAAGATTATTCATACATATTCTTTGATGAATTTTATGGATGTTCTTGCAAACATAAGCGGCTAAACCACCTAACTAGGGTTGTGGGAACCCTGGAAAAATAACAAAGTAAGGAAAGTACGAGGTTATTCTAAATCTGTGTTAATGAATATATTGTGGTCTTCTTTGATTTGTTTGCTTTCTTAACTACTGCAAAATTTAAGAACATGCATGTATTTGAGATCCTTTTCACAAGAGAGGTTGAGATTAGGAAAAGAAGACCATAACAGTAATTCGAGGCTACCAACCCTTGTCTAATTAACTTGATACCAAAAAGGAGATAGTTAATCTAGGATCAAATACAAGGGTTAGTAAGGCAAAACTCTGTGACTCAAAAGGTGAAGAGTGAAATTCACCAAAGACATTCACAAGACGATTGGTGATACATATCTTGTCAGATTCTACCTACAGGGTATCGAGATAGTCAAAATAAACACGATAAGCCTATAGAGTTAGAAATCCATAGGGAATACAGTCCTAGTGTTCATATCATATTGATTTCAACCAAAATCAATCAAGGCTTGTTATTACTTTATTATTCTTAACAAATCCCCCATTTACTTTTCTATATTATTTCAGCTACTTTTGTAAGTTCGAGAAAAATATTTAGTTTATTCCTTGTTGGTTCGATCCCAATCTCTATTGGGTTACTATAATTGACATCAATCGCATTTTATTTCTTGGAGTTGTAGTTTTGAATGGCATCAAATTTTGGTGCCATTATTGGAGAGTATGGTTACAGATTGATTGAAGTTATTGAGGTTGTTGGTTTTTACTTTTCTATTATTCTTGAGGCGTACGTTAGTGTATGCCCAATACTAGGATTCAAGTAAATCGCTTGATATTGACTGGTCCAAACCTTTATAGAATCCTATGATAGAATCGTAGGATATCAGAACATGATCGTGAAGCTCGTCATGAGCTGGCTCAAAATGATCCACTTGCTTTGAATCCACCTCCTTTACCTGGTGTTCAAGAAATAGCTAAGAAAATTATAACTCGATTATTAGCTAAGGGTAAGAGGGAGGTTATGGACCCTCATGTAGCTTAAGAAGCCAGAGTGAGATTAGAAAAGAAGCGTTGAGTACAAATCGACAAAGCTACTTGCCAGCATATGAGGATCCAAAGAAAGACTTGGGGCATGTTGAGCCTATAGATAATAGAGCTATTATCCCTCCTGAGTTACCCCAAGGGGGTGAATTTTGATATCATAAGTGCTATGTTCAGCTGATTAATCTGAAAAGTCTGTTTGCCGATTTACCGAATGATGATGCAAACAACCATATCATGAATTTTGTGGGAATTTTCACTTTATATAATATACTTGGGGTGAGTCAGAAAGCTTTACGACTTAGATTGTTCCCATTTTCTCTAACATGTGAAGCAATATTGAGGCTAGAGGAACTACCTCGTAGGTCCATCACTAATTAGAATAAGTTGCAAAAATAGTTTTTGGACCGATTCTTCCCGCCTTCCAAGATGTTGCAGTTGAAAGATGAGATTTATAATTTTAGGGAGTTGCACTCAGAACCATTGTACGAGGCATGGTTGGGGTTCAAGAAGAATTTGATGATGGTGCTCAATCTCAGGATTTTGCAAAGGAATTTGCTGGAAATATTCTATAGAGCCCTAAATATGAACTCCAAAGTTGTTACAGACACTATTATAGGTGGAGATTTTATGAGACGTCACTGGGATATAGCTTTAGAAATCTTAGATTGGGTGTTTAATACCAATCGAGGATGGCATACTCAGGAGACAAAAAGAAGAGTCGAGCTATCGGTGCTTCAAGTGAGTAGAGAACTATAGATGATATAATTCTCAAAAGGTTGCACAACGGATGATGGAGATTGGGCTACTAACTAAATAATTTACAATGATGAATTTAGAAAAGGTAAATATAGTGGGTGCACAAGGTAAGGCTCTAAGGTCATATAATTTTGATGTTGATAAAGAGGCTAAGTACTTGGACAGAGAGTTGATGGGTTTCCAAGCTAAGGGCTAAGGGTCCAATCAAGACACTTAAAACTTGAGGCAGGGGAATCAAGGTCAGAACTACTATAGGGATAGATATAAGGATCGACGCAGAGAAAGAGATGATGACTAAATGTGAAAAAATAATTATAACGAGAAGAATAGTGCTTATGTTCCACTAGGGAACCGTAATTTTTCTTTGAGGATGGAGGTATTCTTGCTAAGCTACTCAAGGGTTTATAAAATCTTGAGAAATTCCTTAAGGAGATTAAGCAAGATATTTTGGTACTGAGATATAAATTTGAATTGCATGCTACCACAATTAAGTAGCTCAAGTAGTATTTATGTCATACGTCGGCTACTCTTAATCAGCATCAATCGGGCACTCTTCCGAGTAACGATGTGCAGAATCCAAGGAACGATAAACACTGCTTAGCCATCACCACTCAGAGTGTGAAGATGACTATTAATTCCCTTATGACTACAGTTGATGAGGTTTACGATGATGTTGTTGATTTTGATGAGGCACCCAAAACAGAATTTAAGAAGGTGATGCCTAGTGGTGAGCTATCACAAAAATCAATGAGTGAGAATAAATGAGTTGAGAAGGATAAAGATAGGGGGAAGAAATTTGTTCCTATGTTGAAGCCTATTCCATGACTTCCCCCACCTTTTCCTCAAAGGGTTAACTATTAAAAGGAAGAAGAAAAGTAGAAGAATTTTATGTCTATGCTGAAGGAGTTGAGTGTGATCTTTCTTCTTAATGCTCTTAAGCAGATGCCTGGCTATGCAAAATTTATTAAGGATTTATTTTCAAAATAAAATAACTATTATTTATAAGGATATTGGTGGTTTTCATTATTGTAGTGTGATTACATCTCGATCACTTATGCAAGAGAAAGGTGACCCCGGTGCCTTCACAATTCTTGTACGATATAGTATGACTATATGAGCCAACTAGAAACTTCTATTCAAATTTTTTTATTCTTCAAAAAATTATTTAAATATATTAATTAAACATTTCTTTGTGGAAAAATTTAGAAAAAAAAGAAGAAAAACATAAATACTTTTCCATTGGAAGAATATGATACGCTTCTACTAAAAAAATGAATGATGGTGGAACCTTATATACGCTGGTAAGGTGTATGTATACACACACATACATATACATATATATATATATCTACATACTATTAGATAAGTATTAATTAGAATATGGCTAAAAAGTAGAATATTGTTCCCATGATTGGGTTATCTAGATTTGCCAGAGCTTTGCGTAACTTGGGTGAAAGCATTAACTTGATGTCACTGACAGTGTTCAAATAATTGGTCTTGAGACCTCTCAAACCAATGATTATGAGGTTATTGATGGTAGATCATATGGTTAAAAAGCCCTTGGGCCTATCATTTGATGTTTTAGTAAAGGTGGACAACTTCATCTTTTCGCTCGACTTTGTTATCTTGGATTGTGAAGTTGATTTTGAGATGCCTATAATTTTTGGGAGACCATTTATGGCCATGGGTAAAGCATTGGGGGATATGGAAAGAGGAGATCTTAAATTTAGGATGAATAATAAGGAAGCCATGTTCAATGTTCGCAGAACCATGAAGTATCCGACTGACATGAGGGTGGTTCTGATAATAAACTTTGTTGATTACCCTGGAGGGAAACCCTTTAGATACCTTGATAAAGTTTGAGTAATCAAGGTAGACCATTGTGTCGTAACGTTAAATCAAACATTGCTTGGGGGGAAACCCAAGGTATCTTATTCTTTTTGCATTTATGATAATTCGTGTTAGTGTTATTGGCATTAGATCTGCACACCTAAGGTACCACAGGTATGTTCCTAACTCTCTTTATTTGTAGATGCCTAATGCATTGGGAACAATGCATGTCTATTTGATAGTGGTGGGGCTACTTCTGGGTCTAGATGTCCTTCGAGGTTTTTGTAGTCGTGTCTCTTTTTCCTGGAGTCTGTTCTTAGTAGAGCTGACATGTTTAGGTCATTTTGTGTTTGTGTCGTATATTTTTTATGTTTTTTTTATGTATAATTAAGAGAAAAAGAAGGAACCTAAGGGTAGTTGATGTATTTTTTTAGTTTTTGTGTTTAAAAAAATGATAAACCTTCAAAAAGTTTTTATGAAATGTATGATGTGAACGTCTGTGTGACTATTGTGAATCTATTTATGGCATTAGATTAGGGGCCAAATAATCATAGCTTAGTATTTGCATGAATTGGATTGGTAGTAGTTGGTAATACAACCTTATGACATATATGTGTGAGATGATTACCTAGTTTCCTTTGTGCATTAATCTAGAACTTGCCCGGTTAGTCTTGCCTAGATTGTAGGATAGTCGGTATGAAAAAGATCATAGGCCGTTCTTGATCTAGTCCACTCTTAACCTAAATGACCATCCAAATGTGAATAAGTATCTCTTGATTCCTGTTTTAAGCCTGCATAGACCGATTTTCTTGCTTTATCATTTCCCCTCTCCAGTTTAATTATAATGAACCTGCTTTGGACCTGGTCCCTCCATGGATTGTGCACCTCAACTCAGAAAAATTGCCAAAGTTGAGGATGGCTATCATAGGTTTGTGTAGTTCATAATTGGGTCTGTAGAAAGGTTTGAACAAAAGAAAAGAAAGTAGGATTGGGTATGGTAAAAATTTTGAAAAAAAAAAAGAAAAAAAAGAATAAAAGAAACCGTACCTAACTTAAATAAGCAATAAACCAGAAAAAGGAAGAAATAAGGGAGAAATAAAATTAAAAAAGTAGTTAAGAAGTGGACCCCAAATGTAATTGTAGTGTCAAAGAGGGTTATTCACTAATTTCCAAATGTACTATACTAGCCGCCAAGACTAAGTAACAAGTCAAATAAAGTCCTGTAGTGATACTAGTCTGAATACCCGAAAAACTGAGGTAAAGAAAATAAGGGCATGCCTATTTATTCTATGCACATTGATTGGAACTTATTTTTTGAGTATGAGAGTCTCATTATCATCCATGCATTGACATGCATGATTTTACTTTAAGAGTGGAACTTCTTTGATATTAGGGTACATGGGTTGTGTTGCTAGCTGCTTATTTGTTTGGGTAGTATCACCTGTATATCATCTTTATTATTTGTTTCTAATGTAATGCCATATATTAATTCCTTTGTATCACATTATTGTGCCACATAGATCCACACAGTTGGTTTTGAAAACTTTAAAACAGGAAAAGGTGCTGTTTTTTAGCTGAAATTGAGTTGACTACAGTAGGTACCTTAAGTTTCTCTTGGTTAACTATCATGTTCTGTTTTGTTGTGTGTTTGTTTCCTGAGGACATGTAAATTTCTAAGTTGAGGGTGTTGATGTGTCATAGTTTCATGGCACTTTCAATGCTTAAAACCTGAAAATATGTAAGTACATAGGTCTGTATTGTTAGATATAATGTGTTTTTGTGTTTATTTTGCAGAAAACTAGGGTTTGGAGCTTAAAATAAGAAAAAGAGTTGAAGTATGTAGAGGACCCTACTTAGGGGACCACTTACGGTCCATAAGTGCCCCTCATAAGTATCAGGGGGACATGTTCTGAGAAGTTGAAAGCTGAAGTTTGTTCTGACATTGGCGAAGGGCCACTTACATACGTAAATGCCACTTACGGCCATTGTAAGTGGCCACGCAGGTAGCAGAGGAATCATGTTCGGAAAATCTAAAGTTTGCTGAATAGTCTAACAGTTACAAGGGGGACATTTACGGGGCGTAAGTACCACTTACGCTGCCGTAAATGCCATCGTGGGTAACATACTACAACCTACTATTATTTTTGACACTTACGACCCACCAAGGGGCCTGTAAGTACCACTTACGGCCCTTAAGTGGGCCCGTAAGTAGTCACTGACCCATTTTTTCTTATTCACTTTGGTTATGAATTTTAGGGTTCTAATATATCAATAAATACCCTTTTGATATTCTTGTGTTAGTTTACGCACTCTTTGCATTCACAAACATATATTGATTCTAAGATTCAACTTTTGATCTTGGAATCCTTTGTCTTGGTTTTACGGTTGATTATTAATTTAAAATTCTGGGTTTTGTTCTTAAATTAATTTAAGATTATTCATGTGCTTTCTTTGATGAATTCTCTAGATGTTCTTGCAAACAAAAACAACTAAAGACCTAACTAGGGTTGTGAGAACCCTAGCGGAATAACAAAGTAAGAGAAGTCCGAGGTCTTTCTAAATCAGTCTTTATGCATTTGTTGTGGTTTTCTTCAGTTTGTTTTCTTTCTTAACTATTGTAGAAGTTTGAAACTTGCTTGTATTTAAGATCATCTTCGCAAGAGAGGTTGAGATTAGGAAAAAAATGATTATAACAGTAATTCGAGGCTGCCAACCCTCATCTAATTAACTCGACACCTAAAAGGATATAGTTAATTTGGGGTCAAAGTCTAGGGTCAGTGAGGCAACACTCTCAAACTCAAAAGGTGAAGAGTGAAATTCACCAAAAGGCATTCACAATATGATTGTAATGACCCATTTTTAAGTCATGATGGAACCTACTAAAATCCACCAGTAGGTAACCCGACACCGTAACCCAGAGCTAAGGCAATGGATTACTTTTGTAGAAACGTCGAACATGGACAAAATATACAAATACAAATTTGAGCAACAATGTTCCACACCAAAGAAGACACCCAATATACGAATACCAATCTCATGACCTGGTAATATCAGTACAAGAGAATCTAAGTTCGGCAATAGGTAATACAACTCAAAGTCTAAATAGTCTTATACATTCATCTCGTATACAAAAGACTGAATAAAGATAGGAGGAAAACGGGAGACTCAAACTCCAAGAGCTAACCATGTCTTCGTAAGATCAACACAACACTATCTCAGCTCAGCGGCGATAACTAGTACTCGGGTCTGCACCAAAGAGGTACAGAAGTGTAGTATAAGTACCAAACAACGGGTACTCAGTAGGCATCATCGACCGACTGAGCAAAATTACGATGTAAAATGATATAAAGTAATACTAAAGTATAAGTCAAGGTACAGAATAGAACCTGAAGCATCTTCATCATCACTTTACAAAATAACTAACCAACTAGAAAAATAATACGACATCTCATATCAATACATACTACAACGATCATATGTAAAATAAATATTCGACCCGAAATCATAAAGCAACATGTATATACAACTTCAATAGCATAAATACCATGTTTTACATGCAAACAACCCTTAGAGCATAGAGAGAGAACTTAACAT
Source organism: Capsicum annuum (assembly GCF_002878395.1). Taxonomy (NCBI): domain Eukaryota; kingdom Viridiplantae; phylum Streptophyta; class Magnoliopsida; order Solanales; family Solanaceae; genus Capsicum; species Capsicum annuum. The sequence goes on from NC_061114.1 coordinate 45,324,422, forward strand.
GGCGTCTCATACCACCAGAAAGTAACAAAAGGAACAATAAAGTAAAAAACTCATCACAACATCCCATACCAACGGAGAGTGCATGAAAAGATCAAACCATTAAGTAATTACACATATAACCAACTCCTCATTATCCGAGGTTCACGACTTTTTATATCCATGGTTTCCACAATTCCCATCAAACATTGTTTACTAAGATTCATGATCATCATCAATTACCGCAATTGAATTATCATACCCCAAGGTAATCATAGCCATATTAATATATCCATTTAGATATCTATGCCATTTTACAACCATAATTACTAGTTACCACATTTTAACTAAAAAAGGTCCACTAACTAGCATTCTAGTATTCTAGCCATCAAGTCATACAACCACCGTATATAGACAACTAGTTATCACATAACCTATTTTACTAGGCGAAATTTCATAATCTACCCATTTATTCAAGCCAAATGTATACACTAGGTGAACTCTTAATTCTACACAAGATTACACTTACCAATTAGTCTTTAACCCATTATTCAGTATGTTCTACTTTTATTCACTAATTACATCAACAAGATCCACTCCACTTAACAAGTAATTAATTGTAGAGAATTACAGGCAACTTTCCAAGGATAACATCATATCCCTAATGCACATACAGGTGTAGTCACACAAGGGCATAACTACATGAATACACATATATTTATCTATGATTACCATACATAACATCATCATAAAATCAATATATCCTCCGACATTGTCGGGCGTCAACATGTCATCAATATATCATTCGGCCTTGTCGGGCATCAACATATCATCAATATATCCTCCAGCCTTGACAGGCATCAACATATCATCAATATATCCTCCGACCTTTTCGGCCATCAACATATCATCAATATATCCTCCGGCCTTGCCGGGCATCAACATATCATCAATATATCCTCCGGCCTTGCCGGGCATCAACAAATAATCAGTGATTAGTTTTAATAAATCGACATGATTGGTTTTTTTAATAAAAACCGAACCAACCCGACCTATGTATACCCCTACACACATATATACAAAGAAATTATGATGAAAAAATATGGAATGAAAATAAGGCGAGAAGATGAAAAATGTACCAAATATTCTTCACCCCATCTGAACATGAAATAGCCTTTCATACTGATGAAAAACATGGGATGGAAATAAGATGAAAGATGAAGAATGTGTCAAATACCCTTCATTCCATATAAACATGAAATAACATTTCATGCTTTCAATGCTCAATAATTAATTTCATTAATAATTGAAACTTTTTATTTGTCTTTAGAAAAAAAAAAATTTAACACATTTAACAAACATATTTAAGAGAGTTAATACAATGATTTTTTTTCTTTGGACACATGAATATTTAAAATAACAATAAAATTCAATTAATGTACAAAAAAATCACAAAAAAGATAAATAGGTTTAGAGGCCTCTAAGGCATGCCACATAGGATTGGCTAAAACTCTCTCTCTCTCTCTCTCTCTCTCTCTCTATATATATATATATATATATATATATATATATATATATATATATTGTTGTTATCATATATTTTAGAACTCCTTAATTATTAATTTTTCTAATAATTCTTACCATAAATTTTGTTGTTACCATATATTTTAGGACTCTTATTATACAATATTATATATAAAATTAAATAATAGTTTTAAAAAAATAGTAAAATGACAGTTTTGTCTAAAACAGATACTTTAAATGAAGGAAAAAAAGTTCAAACAACATTTATAAAGCCCTTCACACTTTTAATATACTAGTTTAGTGTATGTGCTTTCCATGTGATTTTTATGTCAATTAATAAAGCTATCATATATTACGTAAAACTTAATTTTTATATAAATGATTTGTTGATTTATTTTCTTTCTCATCACTTTGATTATTTTATTCTGATAAAAACTATATTTTAATACATTGTCACTGTAGTACACAATAATTAATTTATATGACTTAGTCCATGAACTCATATACGAACATTCTTCAAATTTACACTATATTAATTATGGTATTCAAGAAACAGAACGAAAATAGAGAAACCTTAACCTTTTGATTAAAATTAAATAATCCAATAAAATGAAAAATCATTTAGGATCAAGCTAATTAGAAATGGATATATAGAGGAATACAGAGACAAACCTCTCTGTTGTGTCAAAGAATTTTTTGATCTTATCTAGTAATTTGTGAACCCTGCAAATACGTTTGACACATTTACATTAATATATTGACTAATTTACATTTTAAGAGGAAGATAGGTAAATAAAATATTATCAAGAACAATCCAATAATATTTTTTCAATCATATTCTAATCTTTGATTTTTCTTCTTCTTTTCGAACTTCTAAAAACACCCAATATATCACTTTGTCCAATTTCAAACAAAAGGGGTAAATGATGTAGATGCGTTGCAGGTGTGTTTCATATCAATATTATTAACTTCAATATTATAAATATTTGAAAATCCTAATTGTTGTTACCCAATTAAAATGAATAATCTAATGTTTAATCAAATTTAATTGGTGCGTCTTGAGTCAATTCCTCAAATTGCCACTCAACTTTTACCAATATCCCACTGAAGTCACTTATGATTCTTTTTGAAAAAAATTCTCATTCAACTCTATCAAATTTTTCAAACAAGCTAAAACTAATGAAAGGGTTAAATAGTCAATGAAAGTATCTCTTTTTTAAGGATCCATGTTTTAACCTAATACCTATTACTTGATAAATGATAGTAAGTAATTACTATTAGAAAGTGCTAGTAAACGTGTCTTTCTTTACTATTTTACTTTCTCAGTATCAAACTTATTTTATCTTTATGTTAGGTTTTAAAAATTCTCTAATTTTGCCTTATTAAATAACCTCCTCTATGATTATTTAAGCCGAAAATTAATAAGTTCTAAATCGAAAGAATAGACAATAACCCTTAGTAAGCACCAAATCGAAAGAGTCGATTACAACCCTAAATTTATAGGTTCATCATTTAAATAAAAACACTGCATATCAAGATTCACTATAAACGTATATTTCAAATTCAACAAATAAGTTTAGTTAAAGATGCAACTATAATACTAACGAATAATATACAACAACAACAATATACCCATTTTATTCCCACCTAGTGGGACTAACGAATAATATATAAAAATAAAAGTTTAATCACATAATCGTAACTAAGTCATATTTAAACAAAGAAAGAAACTAAAGAAAAGAGATAAACCTTTGACTTTTATAGGCTACTTTATTCCGCAATAATATTTTTATCGCTAATTTTTCGATCACAAATTTTCAACTGAAAGAAAAACACATAAATTATCAAAATTAGAGAGTTCAATGTCAATTATTAATTATGTGTAATTCATATATAATCTTTAAAATTATTAACTAAAAGAAATAAAGAAAGGCAGCACTGCAAAAAACAACTTGAGTTAATACTAAAATGTGAAGAAAAAGTAAAAATAAAAGTGAAAGAAGCGTATGCATGCTTCGTGTAAATTTTGTTTCAAAATATTATTTATATAGAATGTAGAAATCCTTTTTTGTTTAAGGTAAAATTTAAATTGATTTAGAAGTATTACATATTATGAATTTATATATAGATTAAATAATCAAAACTAAAGAGTTATAAATAAAATTAATTATGAATTGTTTTATATCCCAAAAATATGAGAAAAAATGCACCATATTTAACTAATATGATACATCAAAAAGTTGAAAAAGAACATTTCAAAGTCTATTAGCAATTTGGGGAATCTTAGTAGTTTAGTTGGTTAGTTACCTCAACTTCCATCTTATTGGTAGGGGTTCGATTCCCCATATTGTAATCTCCTCCTCCATTCCCTTTCCCCTACCCTCATTTTTCTTTTTTTGAAAAAAAAAAAAAAAAGTCTATTAGCATTTTCAAAGTCTAACAGAATCAATATATCTACGAAAATATCATTAGAAATTTGAAAGTAATACTCCCTCCGTCTCAAATTATATGTTTTTTTTTTGTCCGTCCCAAAAAGAATGTTATCTTTCCTTATTTGGTAAGTTTTTAAAGACACAATTACAATTTTACCCTTAGTGGTCCCATTTAATTTTAAATACTATTACTCCTTTTTTTATTTGTTTTTTCAATTAAAAGTGGTCCCACTTGATTTTAAATATTATTACGCCTTTCTTTAAGAAGGATAATTTTATAACTTTAACAAAGTCAATACTTATTTCTTAAATATCATGTCCGATCAAATAACGACACATAATTGGAAACGGAGGAAGTAGTTATTATAATTTCATCCAAAATTCTATTAGTATTTTTCTCTTATTTTTCTTACCATGTATTTTAGGATTTCTCTCTTACCATATATTTGAAGACTCTTTTTTCATTTATAAAAGAAAAAAAAAGTACCAATATTCGTACTCCATATATTTTGCCCTTACCATATATTGTAGGATTCTTTAATTTTTTAATAATTTGTTGAAAAATGGTAAAAAGACTATTTTATCTATTGTGGAGTTTTTTAATGAAGGACAAAAAATTCAAATTATTTTTCTAAGATCTTCACATTTTATATATATATATATATATATATTACAGATTAGACATTATAGATTATAGATTTAGATATACCACAAATCAAGGTTCTAAACCGATTGCAAGTATGATTATGCTAAATTTCAAAATTATTACAAAAATAGCTGAACCAGATATAACTTTGGGAATGAAACAATAAAAAAATACTGGCTCGAAAAAACATATGGAAGAACACAGTTTGAAAAAGTTGAAGTCAAAATAAGAAAAACACGTAGAAGAAAAACCTACTTCTGTCTCTCTTGCTCAAACAGAGATTGAAGTTTCCTTAGCTTTGAAAGAATTATGCATGATATATCATTCTCGAGGTTCTCCATATTCTGCCATATATTCACAATTGTATATGCATAACACTGGATAGAATACAGATTATAGCATGGCGTGTAAAAGTAGAAACGATACATCAAATATATAGCATAAATTTTGATTAAATAAGTATTGACATTACTATATAATTATTGAAAATCAACGCACGTTTTTCATATTACTTTCCCTTCATCTTCACCTTACAATTATACTAATAAATAAATTCGCGCTTCGCTCGGTTATAATAATTAATAATAAATCTCAATATAATATTATGTGAAATCTTGAAATTAAAAAACAAATTATAAAGAAATAGATATATAATATATATTAAATCTACTATATATATATATAAAAAAGTTGTTCTATAAATTTGATCAAATTTCAAATTTAGTTTTGATAGTATCAATAGGTGTAATTTCACTACCTCAAGTACCATAGTCTTCTAAATGGAAAAATCTTGTAATGTAAACTTGGTAAGCATCTCATAATCAATTAGCTCATTTTTACAAAAATAAAAATAATGAATTTATTATCCTTACAAACAATGATGTCTATAACTATTGATATATTTAATATATTCTTTTTATTATTTTTTAAAAACAATTCAATTTTTTTCAATAAAGCAACAATTTTTTCACTTTTTTTTTAAAAAGAAAACAAAGAAGATATGTGAAACAAAATAAATAAAAATACAAAACAAATAAATCTACACCTTTTGGCCATTCTTATTTTCTTCACCTTTTTAAATTTTTTTTTTCTAATTTTCCACTCTTTATTAGTAATATTTAGTAGCAGAATTATACTTTTTTCTCCTTTTCCTTTATTTCTGTGATCTTCTTTGGTTTCTTTTTTTTTTTTTTTTTGGATTTCTCATCCTGTGTTCGGTGCTCACATTGGAGTCCCGAATAATTTGGATCGCGTGTTGCAGGGCCCATTAAGGTGGCAACGCTCCCAACAGAGTTTTCTCCATACCCAGGGTCAAACCCTCGACCTCTGGTTAAGGGTGGAGCAACCCCGTCCACTGCATGAAAAAAATTATAACTTACATATTTTTATTTTGAGAATCAAATCATATCATATAAGTGTAATATTTACGTGAGCAGATGAAATAAAAATAAATAACATAAAATTGGTTGCATATTATTTTAGGCATTTAAAGTTTCTAAATTATTAAAAGTGAAAAATCATTGTTTTATTAAAAAAGAACAAACTTTGATAAGGGAGAAAGAATTTTGTCTGCCCATATATGTTATTTATTTCACTTCTCATATTTATTTCTCTACTTTTGCTTTTTGATTTTTTTTACTATCTTATCCGTTTTGTCTTGAGTATATTTTTCTTTAATAATAAAGATGCAACTTAAATCGTACGACCTTATTTCTTTAAATTTTTATGTAGTTTTGTGACACCTCCATCACTATATTGCTCTAACTTCACCTCATGCACTTCATCTTATTGAATTTTGCACAACTTCATTTTTTTCTCCATCATCAATTGTTTTTTAGAGGAAAACAACTACAAATCTTAAATTTCTTCTAGTTTTGATTTGTTCATTATTGAAAGATAATATGAAAACTTTTATAAAATTTAAAAGAGCACAAAAGAAAGTTTAATTCCTCCCAAAAGTTTAGTGACCGATAATTCACATAAATGATTATTATAATATAACGAAAATAAGTTTCTTATACAACATTTAGGTAGATAGTTTTCCTGTTTTGTTGGAGACTTTTTCTGCACAAAGGAAGGGGCTCTTTATTTGTATTGGTTGTTTTGTTGGTTATGGAAATATTTTACAATTGTTACAAAAAAAAATATGACAAAAATACCACATTCATTATATAATAAATTCTTAAGAAACAGAGATTGTTCAGATGTCCATTATTAAGCATGCAATAATGAAGATACAGGTTGACATTTTATTTTATAAGTAAAAAATAAGGGGAAAAAATGAGTACATTTAAATCCATTTTATATAATTTCTAAAGTTATTGTGAATATTTAAATCCATCTTTGCATAAACATATAAATAATTTTTGTTATATTTTTGTTGTTCATCTTCCATCATCAAATCTTTATTTTGAATCTCTTTTTGCAATCTTTTTCATTCTTATAAACAAAATTCACTTACAAGTAATCCGAATAATATTCCTGAAAATATGTTTATCATTTCAATTAAAATCAGCATAACCTAATAAACAAAATCGACTAATTACAAATGATGAATACGAAAGAAATCCTCAAAAGAAAATACTTAAAATCTCAACTTGAAAAATTTTGATCACTTGCCACAACATGGAGACTGCAATATATATGATTTATTCTAATATTAGTTTTTTTTTTCACGTGAAATTAAATTTGTAGATGAAACTTTTTTTAGTCGAAAAGAAAATAACTTGTAGATTCATAAACTATTTTGATTAATGAGAAAGGTAATGGTATATTTATTTAACATTTTTTCATGATTCCAAGAAATATCAACTAAAGACAACTTAATAATATCTCCATATTCAAACGATATAACTACGCACATCAATCAATTAAGTTGCAAAAGAAGTACAAAATTAAAACCAGTGAGACTAGAAAGAAGTCATAATTTAATACACTATACACAATTGATATTCTTATTTCTTACATTTTAAGCCAAAAAAAAAAAAAAAAAAAAAACTTCAAACACAATTCAATAGTATAATATTTTCAACTTCGACCAACAAAATCAAAAGAATAAGGAAAAAAATATAAAATAAATAATAGAAAAAATAAAATGATAGGGGAAAAAATAAATAAGTAATAGCATCTATTAGAAAGAAAATTAATAAAATTTTAAAATTGGTGGTAGCAAAATGAGTACCTGTGCTAGCCATAAAATTGACGACAACAATCTTCAATTAGCAGAATTTATATATTCATCACATGGAGTGAGAATTAATTATGAGAATTATGAGAATTGATTCTTTGTTATTTAATTATATATCTTTTTATTGCTAGAAGATAAAAAGACATATACATTGTAACGAAAAGCTTTTAAAAGTGGAGATTAATAGCATTGATGTAAAGAAATTAAATAAGGCTATCTTTAATATTTTAAAAAAATTTAAAGTATATTTTTTCACATTTTAAAGGAGAAAAAATGTCAAAAAAATCTCAAAAAAGACAAATAACTTTCCAAGTCTTAGAGAGCGCCACATCACCAATTTTATATTTAATTTATCCTTTATTATTATATACTAGGAATCTTAGCCGCGCTTCGAGCGACCATGAAATACGTTATTAAATATATATTTTAATTTATTATAATATGTTAAAAATAATCACATAACTGTAAATTGTGAAACTTAATAATGAAATTTTCTAATTGTATACAATGATATCAAACACATGTAGTATCATATCAATATATATATATATATATATATATATATATATATATATATATAAAATAATTTTTTCATCCTATAACCCTCTTTCAGTTATCCTTGTAATCGTTGTAGATATATAAAAAAGGAAAAACTCATCAAAAAAATCAAAAAGAGTTGTGGTTGATTTCTAATTGTAAATATGTAGTTTTTAAAAGTAAAATGGCTTAAAAAAGAAAGTAATCCGCAAAGTGTGCGAGTAGTAAACCTTGAAAAAATTGATTGAGTAGAAGCCTCTCTAGACGTTTTAATTTTAGACGTGAAGTTTCAATCAATTCTAGTAAAAAAGAACTCGCTCAACTAAAAAAATGCACTTTTCTGATTTCTTTGGATTTTTTTTTTTTAAATTATTGACGTTCCACTCATTAGTGGCTAGCAAAATATTTTTTAAAGGAAAGTACCTATAAAAAGCAGAAAATAATCATTCAAATGAAGTAAATTAAATTAAAAGTTGAACTTACTGAACATATAGCAGTACCTTAAGGCATATTATAAAAGCCCCAACAAAATATTTATATAGTAATCTTTAAAGCTCAATGATAAAAACTCCTAATATTCTACAACTACATGAAAGATTCCTTTCAATTTCTCATTAGTTGAAACGAATATCTTTCAACTTCTACGTTAAGTTTCAGAGTGTTAGGTTCAAAATCGAGAGGGCGTCATGCGAAAGCTTAAAATTTGCAAACCAAGATATTGATCATTCAGATGACAAATGAAAAATATATTAAAAATATTATATTATTAATATATTTGGTCAAACGACCTAAAATGAAAAATGAATATTGAAAAACATAAAACCTATTGGGAGAAAATCTCCTCCTAAACAAAAACTCTGAAATAACTACATTATGGATGTTATTGTGTTATGATATAAGAAGGGGGTCATCTATTTATAGAGTTCCAAAACCTTTCCTCTAAAAAAGAGGTTAGTCAAATAGGAAAATGTTTTATATTTTTCTTTTAGGAAAAGTAAAAGTATTTATGGTTACTTTTATTTTCCTTACAAGAAAAAATAAGGATTTTTTCAATATAAAAATAATATTGAAAAAACTTAAAACCTATTGGGAGAAAATCTCCCCCTAAATAAAACTCTTCAAACAACTCCATTGTGGATTTTATTGTGTTATTGTGTTATGAGAAAGGGGTCATTTATTTATAGAGTTCCAAAACATTTTATCTAAGAAAGAAGTTAGTCAAATATAAAAAAGTTTTATGTTTTTCTTTCAGGAAAAGTGAAAGTATTTATGGTTACTTTATTTTCCTTACAAGAAAAAGTAAAAACTTAATTTTGGTAAAAATCAGGGCAAAAATCCTAACACAGAGAAAAATAACAGTAACAACATGTTGACGGAAAAAAAAGTTTGTGATTAGGATAATAAAGGGATGTAACTAAAAGAAATAAGATAACTATAAACTTGCATGAATATGTATTTACCATGGGTTTACTCAATCATACCTCATAATAATTCCTACAATTCATTAAAAAACTTTAAATATTATATTTTGAAAAAATCAATATCCCAAAAGTGTATAGAGCGAACTTGAAATGCACAACAACAATTAAATTTATATTTCCAAATAATATGAAAATTAACTTTCTTCTTGCATTATAATATGTGTCGCATAGAGAAAGCTCTATTAAAAATAAAAGGAAGACTAAATTTGAAAAAATAATATCAATAAATTGAAATAACAAAAACAGAAAAAAAAAATAGAAAATATTCATCTAAATATGATTAAGGAGTCAAATTCACGAATCGTGAATGAATTACAAAAACAAGAGTAAACCAAACATTTAAGCGAATGAAGAAAATTAGGACGATATTAAACAGCTCATATTGAATAATGTGAGGCAACTCTTTAACTTCAAAAATTTTATAACTCCCAATGTGAATTTACTAATATTATCAATGATTCATAAACCAATGATATACACTGTATCCTTAGTTAATTGGGTAGTGAAAAAGGCTCTTCATGAAATTATTAATGTACATAGTAAAAGTTGAAAATTTTATTTAAGTAAATGTGCATAACTTTTGTTTTTGAAACTGATAATTAAAGTTGCACCATTTTAAAGGTCCAAATTTATTTTGTATAGAATTTTAAATCTATTTTAAAGAAAAAAAATATCAAATAAATCACAAAAAAAATAAATAGTATTGAAGACCTCTAAGTATGCCACATACGATAGGTTAATATGAAAAGATTGCTTTTTTTTTTTCCTTAATTATGTTTATGGCATATTATTTGTAGATCCCTACTCTTTTTTTTTTTTTTTTAAATTTTTACTAAAAGAATTCACTCTTACTGCAATAGAATACTGATAAATATCAATTACAAAATTAAATCTACAATAATAACAGATACCTCATCATTATAGAAAAAATAAATTACATAACAATCTCTCTTCTACTAAAAGACAATAAGAACACATGAATGCTAAAACTAAAAATGTATTACATGTTAGGATTCTACTATATATATATATATATATATATATATATATATATATATTTGATGCTTTGAAAAAAAAAAACTTGAGTGCCAAAAAATAGAAAAAGCAAAGAGCTATTATAAGATAATATTTGTTTAAAGGGAGGTGACGAAAATGGAGAAGGAAGCAGAGGAAAAAGAAACGGTTATTTATCTTTACAAACAAATGAAAGTTGCTAGATAGAATTCTATATATCACTATGCTAAGCCTGGAACATAGATAAAAGTGTTTTAGTAGATAATGATACATAAACATTTCAGAGAGTATTTACATCTCAATAGACCTCAATAAAAACACTATTATATTGTTCATAATACAAATAAGAAAAATTAAGATTGAAACTAATGCCTGCTAAAGGCAAAAGCATCTCAACCGATAAGAGTAGGATGAAGAATGAGCAAAAACAACAAGTGGAATAGCATCAACTACTCGCGAACCACTGCTTCGGTACAATTAAGTTGAACAGTATTTCACTATAGTATGTATCTACTTGTAGGGGGGAAATGAAGTACTAAAATCAAAGTACAAGCATTTGATAAATTATTACATATTTGCGGAGTTGATTCAAGCCAATTGTGTGAATTAAATATACTTGAGGTCTATTTATATTAGAGGTTAATGAACAAAAGATAATATAAATTTCAGCACTAATGGCCTTTGATTTATGAGGGAAAATCATATGATTAAAACGGCTAAAACTGAAGTCATAATACTTGTAACTTTTCATAGACATTGATTTTTGTAACAACAATTTATCAATTATTTATGATTTTACTTAACCACCACTTACGTTTGCTTATTGAATAGCATATCACTATATTCATTAGAATTTATTGGAATTGATTAATAGTATTTTATGATTTATAAATGAGAATTTTTTTTTAAAAAAGTTTTAAAAAACCACCAAAAAGATAAATAATTTTTTTTAAAATCTAATAAATTCTAAAGATATAAGTAAAAATATTTTGATTGATTGAAAGTTGAAACATAAGCACGATTCATCCCTGCTTATGTTTAAGTCCCGTTAGTTAATAATGATAATTATTTTAATATATGAATTGGTTCTTAGCAGGAAGGGTGCATGTATTATCATGACTTGGGAGAATTTTGGATCGTGACAAATCATTACGTAACAATTCATCTATATCACATAATCATCGAGATTATTCAAGCGACCGGTAATATTAAAATAACATTTATTTTCAAAATCAAGATTAGACCCCATACATGTTTTAACACATTCATTATGGAAGTGCTATTTTATCATCCACAATTACAAATATTTAAGTAGCATCTCTTATGCAAAGGACAACTTGGTAGTAAATGATCACAATCCTTATCTTTGAAGCAGAACAAGTCCCGGTTGCATATGCACAGCCTATTGTAACAGAATGGTCTCCATACCACCTTGCAAATGTTCAAACAATCTTCATCATTATTACAATGTACAAAAGCTACATTCCTTGCTTCAACCACAAATGGAATACCTATAAAAAATAATGTTTCATTAGATAACAACAGATATAATTTTAAATTTTTAATGATAAAACAAATATATGAAACAAGAAAGAACTTAGAAAACAACACACTGGTGGTATAACTTCAAGGCTTTAATTGAAAATTCTTGACACAATTAAATAGTTTAAGCATATATATGCATATATAGGTAAATTTATGGGTCGATTTGGATCGGTTATTGATGAAAATCAAAATCAAATCCGTATAATTGATTTTTAAATTATTAAAACCAAACCAAACAAAAAATAATAATATTTATTGGTTTGGTTATTATTTGTCCAGTTCGATTCGATTTGATCTGATGTAATTGTTCGGTTATTAATCAAACACAAAAATAAAAGAAGCGATTCATTCAAAATAAAATAAAAGACAACTATTTGTTCAACAAGAAAAAATAAATCCCTAGATTATCACATACAACATTACATGTCATATACCGGTTTGATTTTGTTTGGTTATTAATGAAACACGAAAATAAAAAAAAAATTGGCTCATTCAAGAGGAAATAGAAGACAACAATTCATTCAAATGAAAAGAAAAATCCCTAAATTATCACATAAACATAACATGACATATATCTAATACAAGATATTTAAAATATAAATAGCTTTTGATGAAAAAATATATAAGATACTTAATATTGTTCTTAAGAAATATATTATGTATATATAAATTTAAAAACATGCATATAATTTATTACCTATGTTCAATTATTTCTTTGATCCTTTTGAACAAATCAAAATCAAACAAAATATCTTCAGTTTTTAGAAATATAAGATCAAAACAAATTAGACTTACTAGCACTTATAGCCCACAACATGAAGAGTGAAATTAAAACTTTGAAAGCCATCCTTGTTTGAAAAACAGACAAGGGTACATGTCTTATTTATAGGAAAAATATCATGACTAATATGTAATAATTAGATTACTACGTATGAAATAATACATGTTGGAGAATTGAGATAAACAAAATAAGTAAATAAAATTAATTGAACTTTTCTGATATCAAAGAGTAACGTACAGATAATAAAAGAATTATATTTATAATTGATGAAACGTTGTAGAAAGATAATAATGAATTTATCTTACAAAGATAGAGATAAATCAAAATAGTGAAGAAATCAATTATATTATGAAATATCTCAATTATTAAATAATATAATGCTTTATATGATAGATATTGACTATTTTAATATGAGATTTGCATGATTATAAATGGTAGTACATTTGGCCGAAAATAGTTATGCGCAAACAACATTAAATCTCAATAGTTTGGAGCTTAATTATAATTTTTTTTTTTTTTGATATTTTGCATAATAATTGAAAATCCTGATTTTGGATCTGTCAAGATACAGAATTAGCTCCCCATACATCCAATAAAGATACATTTTTTCTTTGTAAAGATATATAATTAGCTTTTGATACATTTTTTTCGATTTTGGGTCTATCCAGATACATAATACGTCCAACAAAGATTCATTGTTTCATTCGTAAAGATACATAATTAGTTTCTGATATATTTTTCTCAATTTTGGGTCTGTCGAGATACATAATTAGCTTCCGATACATCCAACTAAAATACATAATTAGTTGTGATTTTTGTACTTTGTAAGGGTGAAAATTTGTGTAAATATGATAAGTTAGGGTGTATATTTATATTTACGTTATTTTTCAAATAATTAATGATCTAAAATGGTAAAAGAGTATTAATTGAAATTTTCTGATATCAAAGAGTATAATAGAGACATTAAAATAATTATATTAATAATTAATGAAATGTTATAAGAAGATGATACTGAATTTATTTTACATAGATTGAAATAAGTTAAAATAGTGAAGAAATCAATTATATTCTTGGAATATCTCAATTATTAAATATAATAAACAAAATAGTGAAGAAATCATTTGTATCCTTAGAATATCTCCGTTACTAAATGCAGTACTTTATAAGATATATATTGACTATATTTACATGAGATTTTTTATGATCTTAAATAGTAGTACATTTGATTATAAAAATAATATTTTATATTGTTGTTGGTTTCAAGTTGCATTTGACATCAAAATATAATTTAATCAGTTTTTGAATATATTTGAATTCAAAATTTAGTCAAGTCTGACCGTGAACCTACATGAAAATATACATAGTACCCGAGACCAATAAGAATATAATAATATATCTAATTGACAAGGAAAATGAAATAATTTAATTTTCCCTCTATGGATTATTATTTTGGGTGTAGATATTGTTGGGTTCAGAATGAAAAATGAAAAGTTTCTTGAAAGGGACAACTCTTCGAGTAAAAGACACACTATTTCGGAAAAAGGTATGACTGTTTGGATGGTTGTGGCTGTTCGGAAAAGACACTCTTTCGAATGGAAAGACATGACTGTTCAGAAAGGATACACCTATTCGATGAACCATTGCCACCTTTCGGAAGGGGCACTTAATGTCTATATAAACCTGCATTTTTTCACAGGTTTAGTATGAATTTTCTGCACTTGAAAACATTTCTTGTCTTCTAAAATACTCCGTGTGGTCATCTAACTGTTGAGTGAGATTAAAGAGAATCCGATCGTTTGAGGTACCACTACAGCTGGATTGTAAAGCCATTTTATCCTGAGAGGAAAATTCCACAACCTCGGGTACTTGAGGGAAATTATTTCCTTATGAGCACTCTGTGAATTCGGAAGACTTGACTTTTTCTGCTTCATCTAATTTTCTTTAAAACACTGAAAACACACTTCTTGAAAGGTCGTTTTTGATCTTGTGTTGAAGGTGTTGGAAACTTCATAAGTGTTCTTGATTTATTCTTGAACTTGTGTTGAAGTTGTTTTGCCAAAATACAGATTTTTGTGTACCCGAAAACAACAATCTTAAGGAAGTAAGTGAAAAAAAAATATTTTTTTTCTTGTTTGGTGAAATTTTCTTTTCACTAAAGTTTTTTTTTTCCATAATCTGTATTGTTTGATTTCTGGAGATTAAAGCTTTAATCTTTCTACTCCGTTTGAACTTAACAGTTGATTTGAGGAAATAAAATCTTCATCACAAGTTAGAGGTCATTCGGTTGACGATTGAAAGTCATAAAAACTTCATCGTTAAACTAGAAACAAGGGGTGTTTAAAATTGCTACAACTTTATAAGTAGTATTTTGATATACTAAATTTACTGTCTTGGTGTGATAGAAAAATGACTTCTGATAGTTAAGTGAATGATGTTGCAACGACTGTGGCAGCAACTAATGTTGCCACAATGAGTCGTACAAATGCTCCACGGGCAATAGCACTATCAGAGAAATCCAAAAAATTCACGGCTGTTGATTTCAAAAGGTGGCAATAGAAGATGTTCTTCTACCTTACAACTCTATGTCTTCAAAGATTCGCATCTGAAGGAGATCCAGAGGTGCCCAAAGTCATGGAAACACTCCGACTTACTATGCAGGAATTACATTCTAAATGGCCTCCAAGATGAAATGTACAATATGTGTATAGAGGAATGATGACGGAAAAAGAGTTGCGCAGTGCGCTAGAAAGAAAATACAAGACTGAAGTTATTGAAATCAAGAAGTTCTTTGTTACAAGATTCCTTGAGTTTAAAATGATTGACAACAAGTCTGTTATATCTCAAGTCCAGAAACTGTAAGTGATCATCCATGATCTCCTCGCTGAAGGTATGAGTTTGATGAATACCTTAGTTGAACATATTAAAAATGTTCTTGATGTTAACATACACTTGTTGTAGGTTTGATTGTGAACGAGACGTTTCAAGTCGTGGAGATAATAGAAAAGTTACCACCTATGTGGAAGGAATTCAAGAACTACTTGAAACATAAGAGAAAGGAGATGCCAGTCGAAGATCTTATAGTAAGATTGCGCATTAAAAAAGACAATAAAGCCGCAGAAAGAAGGTCGAAAGGAAACTCTGCCATAATTGGAGCAAATATTGTATAAGACGATCATAATAACTCCAAAAAATGGAAGAAAGCTTGATAGAAAAGCAATCAGCCTAAAAAGAAATTCATGGGAAAATGCTTTAACTGTGGAAAGATTGACCATAATTCAACGGATTGCCGTGCCCTAAAGAAAGGCAAAAAGAAGGACCAAGTAAATATGGCTGAATCTAAGAAAGAAATAAACAATCTGTGTGCCGTGCTGTCTGAATGCAAATTAGTGGGAAATCTTCGAGAGTGGTGGATGGATTCCAGTGCCACCCGTCACGTTTGTGCAAATAAGGCGTTGTTTGCTATTTTTTCTTCGACTCAAGGCAAAGAGAAGTTATATATGGCCAACTCCGCAACTGCAAAGGTTGAAGGAACTGGAAAAGTCTGCCTTAAAATGACATCTAGAGTGTTGACTTTGAACAATGTCCTGTATGTACCGGAGTTACGGAAGAACTTGATTTTTGTATCACTTCGCTAGACAAAAATGGATTCAAATGTGTATTTATTTCCGGAAAAATTGTTCTTAGTAAAGAAGAAGTGTACGTAGGAAAAGGCTACCTCATTGAGGGCCTATTCAAAATGAATGTAATGAATTTTGGAATCAATAAAAGTTCAGTTTCTTCTTACTTGCTTGAATCTAATGATTTGTGACATGAACGATTAGGACATGTCAATTACAAAACATTATGAAAACTGATTAACTTAGAAGTTTTGCCAAATTTTGAGTGCAATAAATTAAAATGTCAAATATGTGTGGAATCAAAATATGCTAAGCATCCGCATAAGTCCGTTGAAAGGAATTCCAATTCCTTAGACGTAATACACACTGACATTTGTGATATGAAGTCAACACCATCTCATGGTGAAAAAAGTATTTTATAACTTTTATTGATGATTGTACTAGATATTGTTATATCTATTTGATAAATAGTAAGGATAAAACAATAGATGCGTTTAGGCAATATAAAATAGGTTGAAAATCAGTTAGAGAAAAAGATAAAAAATATAAGAAGTGATAGGGGCGGAGAATATGAATCTCCCTTTGCCGAAATATGTGTAGAGAATGAAATTTTTCATCAAACTACAGACCCGTATTCACCCCAATCTAATGGAATTGCAGAAAGAAAAAACCAAACTTTAAAGAAAATGATGAATACCTTACTTATAAGTTCAGGTTTATCGAAAAACTTGTGGGGGGAAGCTATCCTTACAACTAACCGAATACTCAATAGAGTGCCCCATAATAAGACATAATCCATTCCTTATGAAAATAGAAAAGAAGGAAACCCAACTTGAAATATTTCAAAGTATGGAGGTGTCTAGCGAAGGTCCAAGTTCCTATACCTAAAAAGGTAAAAGATAGGACCTAAAATGGTGAACTGCATATTCATAGGATATTCTAAAAGTAGCAAAGCATATCAGTTTTTGGTTCATAAATCTGAATAATCAGATATCAATAAAAATACGATAATTGAATCAGATAATGTTGAATTATTTGAACACATTTATCTATATAAAACTAAACATGAACAGTCTAGTAGGAGGTCTAAACGACCTTGAGATGAACCAAGTGAGGATGTACATAATGATGAGAATCCAAGACGTAGTACACGTCAAAGAACGTCAACTTTGTTTGGATCAGATTTTGTAATATTTCTCTTAGAAAATGAGCCCCAAATATTTTTAAAAATGATGTCATCGTCAGACTCATCCTTTTGGAAAGAGGTAGTCAATAGTGAGATTGATTCAATCTTAAGTACCCATATGTGTAAATTGGTTGATCTTCCTCCAAGAAATAAACCTTTATGTTCAAAATGGATCTTTAAAAGGAAAATGAAAGTAGATGGTACTAATGACAAATACAATGCAAGACTTGTAGTAAAAGGATTCAAACATAAAGAAGGCCTTGATTACTTTGATACATACTCGCCAGTAACAAGTATAACATCAATTCAAATGTTAATTGCCTTGGCGGTGGTAGCGGCGGTATATGGTCTTAAAATCCATCAAATGGATGCGAAAACAACATTTCGGAATGGAGAATTGGACAAAGAAATATATATGGAATAACCCGAGGGTTTTGTCATTCCAGGAAAGAAAAATAAGGTGTGTAAACTTGTTAAGTCGTTCTATGGACTAAAACAAGCACCTAAACAATGACACGCAAAGTTTGACCAAACCATGTTGAAAAACCGATTCAAGATAAATGAATGTGATAAATGTGTATACATTAAAGACACTCCAAATTACCAAATCATTACTTTTTTATATGTGGATAATATGTTGATCATCAGTAGAGATATTTCTAACATAAATGCTACAAACGAATGATCTAGAGCAAGTTTGATATGAAACACCTTGGAGTTGCAGATGTGATCGTAGGAGTAGAATCCATAGAACTCTACAAGGGTTGGCATTGTCACAATCTCATTATACTATAAAGGTACTTGATAAATTCAAGTATTTGGAATTTGGAATTGCCAAGACTCCATTGGATGTGAGCTTCGCATTTTAAAAGAATGAAGGCAAAAGTGACTCACAATTGGAGTATGCAAGTATTGGGATGTTTAATGTATATAATGAATTGTACACAACCATACATAGCATGTGATATTAGTAAGTTGAGTTGGTACATAAGTAATCCCAAAAAAACTCATTGGATGACAATGAAAAGAGTTTTGGGGTATCTTAAATACACTCAAGACTCTGTTTTGCATTATACTAAATATCCCACGGTACTTGAAGGATATAGTGATGCAAATTGGATCACCGGATCAAATAAAGTAAAATCCACGAGTGGATATATATTTATAATAGGTGAAGGAGCAGTCTCTTGGAAATCATTCAAACAGACATGTATTGCTCGCTCTACGATGGAATCAGAATTGATCGCATTAGATTAAGTTGGTGAAGAAGCAGAATATATCCAGAATTTCTTAGAAGATATTACTTATTAGCCTAAACCATCGGCACCAATATGCAAATACTGTGATAGTTGAGCAGCAATAGGTAGGTTAGGGAGCATGCTGTACAATAGTAAATCTTGTCACATAAGATAGAAACATAATACCGTTAGAGAACTTCTCTCTAGTGGAATTATCATTATTGACTATATGAATTCAAAGGATAATATGCCGGATCCACTTACAAAAGGACAAACTAGAGAAGGAGTTGAGAGGACATCCAAGGAAATGGGTTTACGGCTTAGGACAGGTCAGCATGGCGGTAACTCTACCTAACAAACTGGACATCCCAAGATCTAGGTTCAAGGAGATAAAAAAAAGTTGTGTCTGACAGGTTCAATATTGTCAATATACCCAACCCATTCTCATGATGTAGATAATGTTTAGTAAACAAGGACAAGACTTATGGTGTGAAGTCTTTTAATGATTATCTAAATTTAATAGATTTGACCAAATAGTTTAAAATATAGGATTGAATGTTTATAAATCAGCTATGTGAGGGAGAAGTGGAAACTGCTTCAAGGAGAATATTAGTAAAGGCCTATTCTCTAAGCTCTCATGAGACCGAGATGTGTTTATGGATGAAACTAATAAAACTTTGAGAACCATAAACAGTAAAAGGCTGGTTGTGTGACATATGTTGTCTAGGTGTACATTAAAGCTCGACGGTTCAAAGATATCAAACTACCAATTGACCAAGTGCATTCAAATGGAAACCCACTTATCCAGATGCAATCAATCTTTGCTTGATGATCACATACTTGTCCATAAAGTTTTACAAAGAGTATCTATTCCCCATTCATATAGGGGATTGTTGGGTTCAATTGGTGAGAATGGAAAATAAAAATTTACTTGGAAGGGACATAACTCTTCGAGCAAAAGACACACTATTTCGGGAAAATATATGACTGTTTAGATGGTTGTGGCTGTTCGAAAAAGACACACTCTTTTGAATAATAGACATGACTGTTTAGAAAGGATATACCTTTTTGGTGAATCATTGCCACCTTTCAAAAGTGGCACTTAATGGCTATATAAATCTGCATTTTTCACAGATTTAGTATGAATTTTTCTGCACTTGAAAATATTTCTTGTCTTCTAAAATACTTCATGTGACCATCTAACTATTGCGTGATTTCAAAGAGAATCCGATCGTTTGAGGTACCACTACAATTAGATTGTTAAGCCATTTTATCCTAAGAAGAAAATTCAATAACCTAGGGTACTTGTGGAAAATTATTTCCTTAAGGACACTCTGTGAATTCGGAAGACTTGACTTTTTCTGCTTTATCTAATTTTCTTTAAAATACTGAAAACACACTTCTTGAAAGGTCATTTTTGATCTTGTGTTGAAGGTGTTGGAAAATTCATAAGTGTTCTTGATTTAAACACAAAAAATATCCAATTATCAGATAAACTCTTCTAGAATACACAATACAACATCAATGTTTCCATTATTAACAGTGGCAAAGACACCTAGAACAATTTTTTTTACTATATATACATACACTACAAGAAATATGGAATTAGCTAAAGAATTTGTCGGTAATCCTCAGCTAATTCATCGCAAAAACATTCTTAGCTAATTGAATTTTCTTATAATTTATTGCTAATCTCTAACTAAATAGAATTAGCATGAAACTTTTAGTGTTTAGCTACGAGATTTCGTCGGTCACTAATTCCTCATTTTCTAATAGTGATAAGTATATTACTTTTTATTCATTATGTGCCACAGTATTTTTTTTCCCAAAAAATGACATATTTTTATATATTCAAAACAATTTAACTTTAAATTTCACGTTTTACTATTAATGATTTAATGTTATAGTTATAATACTATAAGGATATATTCAATTAAACAATGATCAAACTTCAAATAATTTTTACTTTCTTCCAAAATTTTATTTCCATCTGTAGTGATCCGTTCCGTTGCTATTGAAAATATCTAGTTAAAAGCATAATAAACTTTTTCATGATAAGTTAGAGGATTAATTCTTTAGTATGGGAGTGCATTACAGATGAACTAAGGTCATACAATGCCCCTTGCACAAAGTTAAGTTGGAAATATTTTTACAGATTGAGTTTGAACTAAGTTTAAACTAGGCTCAAATATAAATAAGCTTAACTTCTAGAATATAGCGATTTATGGGGCTCAATACCCACTAAATGAAAGATCTTTGAGTCTTCTTTTCAATTCATCTAACCATTCATTAATTGACCTTCAGAGTAACAGGTTATGACTATTTTACTAACATGTCCGAGCTAAAAAAATAAACCACCACAGCGGTACAACTACAATGGTAGATCTGCTACTGCAGCAGTAAATGGTTAGCTTTTAAGTCAGTCCTAGATGGGGTTTTAGGTCTAAACATAAAAAATTCATTCCAAAGCCCAGAGGGTGGGGTGGGGGTAGGGGTGGTGGCATTTTTTTAAGTCCTTGAGTGAAAATTCTCTGTTGAGGTAAGTTCTTCCATCATCTTCTTCATATTTTAATTGTTTAACATCCTAAAATTATTGAACGATCATTAATGGATAAATTATTAGGGATTTGAACCCTAAGTTCATGTTATTTTAGGAAAAACCTATAGATTGGGTTAATATCACCTAGAATTACTTCTAGATTGTTAAGTAATGATTCCTATCATGAATTAGTTATTCTAAAATATGAAATTTGATATTTAAAAACCTTGAGTTTTTTAAAAATGAAACCTTTATCTTTGAAACTCCATTAATGGATATGAGTTGAGTATGAGTTGAGTATGATTCAACTAATTAATGGTTAATTAACCTTGACTAATAATTCAGACCATGAATAAGGATAGAATTAGTGGGTTGAATTTTCTAAGTAGATATTTAAAGGAAAAATTCTTAATTACTCCTATAATTATTAGATTTCTAGATGATTGGGTTAATGGAGGCACGAAGGGAAAGAAACAACAATCTTAATGTGGCTTTCTTTCTCCAAGATCTTCAGTGGAGGTAGGTTATAGTCTAATGTGCAGAAGACTTGGATTAGTTGCACCTAATAACTATGGTTGATGGAAGATTTCATGTATAGACATACAAGCATGGAGTTCATATAGATAAAATAAGAAAGTAGTAAAATAATGATTTAGTTGTGTGTTATTGTGTTCTCTATGGATCTCTTGATGGGTACTTGTATTTACATGACTTAATTGATGATTTGTAGAGTTTAATACATGAATGTTGATGAAAACTTTTGGAGTTGCTCCGTACATTAAGGGACCAGGTCCCTTAAAATCAATCACATGCAATCAAACAATAGAGTGAAAAAAAACTAAAGACAGTGCAGAAAGAGTAAAAACTAAGAACACGAGAAATGCTTAAGAAATCTTGAAAAAGTATTTTTGCTGCCTCACTTCTCTCTATTTAGAATTAGAAAAAACCTGATTATTAAGGAGGTATCTTTTTCCTTTTATAGCTGTGTGATGATTAGGGATAAAATATCATTGGACCAACTGTCCAAGTCGGTACAAAATAGCACTTACAAGTTTGTTACACCAGAGGACAAAATAGTGCAAATACTGTGTGCCAGCTGTACATTACTTTGTACGCCAGGGACCTGATCCCTTGCAGTTTAGTTGCTCATCATCAAAACTACATATAAAAATTTCCCTCCTTTTTTATGATGACAAACCAAACCATATAATTTTGAGCATCAGTACACATTGATCACATTTAACTAGAGCGATTACCATCCAA
Organism: Capsicum annuum; assembly: GCF_002878395.1. Lineage (NCBI taxonomy): Eukaryota > Viridiplantae > Streptophyta > Magnoliopsida > Solanales > Solanaceae > Capsicum > Capsicum annuum. The sequence continues at coordinate 45,347,388 of NC_061114.1, forward strand.
GGATGAATGTTCCCCCTATCATCATGCTTCCTCTAGCATGTAACACAGGGACCTGGTCACTTGTTATTATTTTACAGTAAAAACTTCCTCTTGTCATCGTGCACCTTTATTTTATTTGGTACCTTTGCATTTACACACTTTCCCCTATCTGTATGACTCTCTTCTGGTTGTATCTCAATTTACCTAGTGCCTTGTCCTACTACATAAACTCAGTATTCCCTCTTTTGACATCATTGAAAAGAATTAACAGTAAACCAAGAGTAAAGATAAGCACAAATTAGTTAACTCATGGACACCGGAGCAACACTAACATGTAGAGTAGCTTTAAAGTAAGGAGACAAATGAGATACACAAACTAAAGATTCATTTACTTATAATATTTATGTAATGCCCCGCAAAATCCTCTTCCAGTCTGAGCCTTAGAGCGTATTTGGTAAAGCGGAAATCCAAGTCAAAATATTTAAAAAATATCCTCCCAAGTATGAAATACTTTAAAATCATTTGGGAATATATTTTAGCATGAATTAAGATCATAGAGGTCCCCTAACTCATGAACGAGTTGAAAACTTTCCTATTGTTCAAGTTTTAGTAATCGTCAAAATTTAGGTCAACTTTAATCGATAATAACTCATTGTATATTAGAACTAGTGGTTTTCTATATATCAAATGAAATATCTTTGAATTATCTTTCCAACAATACCAATTTTGCCTAAATCCGATATCAGAGCAAGGAGTTATGCCCATTTTACTCCAGCATGTCAAGCTGAAAAATGGTGACGACGTTTCTGATGGGCTATCACATTTCTGACGCCCTTTTTGACAACATCGTCACATTTTGATGACATTTCTGATGACGTCGTTAGCCCTGGGCAAAAAATCAAGAATTTGGATCTTTTTTGTGATAACAATTTGTGACGGCCTATCACGAACCTGACGGCCTGTCATGGATGATGTCAAGTATATTTTTCCAGTAATTCAAGGGAGTTTTTGCAAGGGTATTTTAGTCATTTCCTACCCTTTTTGAGCCTCTATAAATATGAGGAACCCTTATTCAAACCCTAATTCAATCATTTTCTTTTTCAACTCTCTCAAGAGAGTATAACTAGGGTTTCAATCAAGAACCCTAATCTTTCAAAAATCATCCATAAATCTTTAAGGTTTCTTCAAGAATCAAGTTTCTCATAGTGTGAGCTTCAAGAATTAATTTATTTCAAGTGTGGATAAAGTTTCAAGCACTAAAGTTCATCCAATTTCAAAGGTTAAGGTATGTAGATGTTGATTCTTGGGTCCCTTTCATCCAAGAAGCTCAAGAACCCTTTTTAAAACTAAAAGATTTTTATGTTTATGAGTTGTAAATTATTTGTATGAGTTGAAATGGATGTTTAATGTGTTGTTGAGTTTTGATTTATGTTTCCCTACAAAATTTATGAGCTTTGACCCTAGTATGTGGAATTCATATGATGTTTGTGATAGACCCTCTTGAAGTTATTTTTTCAAGTGATGTGTTCATGACTTTTGGGTGTAGAAATGGTTGAATAAGTGAAGAACGTTCCCCATAGGTTTGATAAAGAGCTTAGGTGAAGCATAAGGGCCGCTATAGTAATGTTGAATAGGAAACTCCAAATTGTGAGCTAGTCCATGCATGCCTAGTGTTTGATAAAATGCCCTAGTGAGTGAAATGTGCCAAGATAGCATGAAATCCCCAAGTAGGTGTAAAATCGGTCGTGTCTAGTGGTTGTTGAAAGAACCTAGTGAACAAGTTAAGATATGGTGGTTGTAAATTTCCCGATTTTTTGCTCTTTGATATATGCTAAGCTTTTAATACAAGTCAAGTGGTTAGCAAGTAAATAATGACATGTTAGTATGAAGCTTCCCCTAAATCAAGTGATATCCAAATACGTGTCAATTCCAATATATGTGTGAAGTACTTGATGTAATATCTCATTGAATGAGGTATAATCTAATACCATGTCTTACTTAGGCTAGTATATGATGGTCAACCGATGTTGATGATCCTTAAAGGTTTAGAGTAACCCTTTTGTGGTTGTGATGATGAATAGAGGTCTATGTTTTCTAAATGCTTAATGCAATATCCTTAGGATCTTGAGAGAGAAAGTATGTTATGATGCCCAGCTACTTGAAGTGATGCTTTAACGATTGTGATGATACATGAATGATTGTAATGATGAATGAATGCTTATAATGATGAACGAATGATGGTAGTGGTGAATTATAATGATGAATGAATGCTTGTAATGATTAATGAATGATGGTAGTGATGAATGAATGACCGTGATGATGCATGAATGATTTGTGATGAAAAATGATTATCTTACTTTTATGTTATCGAGTCCTGGGGGTATTTATACCCGAAAATAGAGCTGATGTCTAGAGCCTGTGTTAGTTTATCGGTAATTCTAGTCGATCCATGATTCTCAGAACTCAGTGAACTATAGAACTCTGTTTCCTCAGAAAAAGGGCGAAGCTTAATAAAGTTCGGTAATCTTAGTTATCTCTGTAATCTCTGTATCGCTAGTAACCTAGACTCAGACCTGTAATCAGCTCAGTTCTAATAATATTCAAGTGATTCAATCCTAATCTTAGATATGATTTAAGTAATCCATTCAAGATCTGTATCGTCAGTCAGATACCATGATTCGATATCTTTTCTGTCAGATACGAAAATAAGTGATCTTAGCATAACTCAGTCGGACCTTTTGAGTAATATGATCAGTTTCAGATTCAGTTCAACCAGTGTTCAGTTGAGAATTCAGTTCTGAGTCTTTCAGTTGGGATTAGAAACTAGCACCGAGCGAGCTCAAGGATGGGAACTCACCTACTAGTAGAGGGTGTGATTCTTAGAAGCAATCCTTATGCTCTAGAATTATGTAGCCAGCGTAGGTTGAGACATCATACCCATTAGTTGAGGGTGGATAGGAGATATCATACCTGCTAGATGAGGGTAGATGAGGTGGATTGACCTTCTAGATAAGGGCTCTACCATTCTTGTTTGAGGACCTGCTAGATGAGGGTCACATAGAGTTGTCTTTACCAGTAGCGCGATAATGACACCCTTCCAACTGGGGCACAGGTTAGATCCCACATGTAGTAGATTGGGGCATGTCGGTTAAGTGACTATTTCCCACAGTTTCAGTGTAAGATTCAGTCTCAGTTTCAGAATCAATCTTCAAAAATCAGGACTGTCAGATATAGTCATCTATCATTTTGAGGAACTCAGATAGTTCCATTGTTTTATGGGCCATCTCATCAGATAGACTTGGTCTCATATACAGTTATTTGATATTATATTCAGAGATATGTTGTTAGACAGGCTTGATCACAGTATCAGATTTTTATTGAGTGTTCTTGTTGTCAGATTCAGATATAATTATATTTCTTATCATTGCTAAAGCTTTTAAAATCATCTGTTAGAAAGGTTGTTCTCTAATCCTATCAGTCGAAAGTAGTAAGTCCAAGAATTCAGTCATTGATGTAAGCACATCCATATCCTCAGTTATCAGTATCAGATGGGTCAGTAATTCAGTATCTCAGTGTCAGTAGTGAGTTCAGTCTGCAGTAAAGTGGTATCTCAGTTTCAGTATCTAGAGTTGCAATAATTGTGTTCATGTTCTTTGCATTCATGTATGTGTTCTCATGCGGCATTTTCATGATTATTCAGTTTAGATATTGTGCATGCATGAACCCTTGTATTGGCCTACCCCGTCTACATACTCGGTACATTTTTATACTGACGCATTTGTGCTATGGTGTTTTATTTGACACCATAGGTTCAGAGGCACAGGATCCAATTTATCCTCAGTGGTCTGGTCCTAGTCAGTAGCAGTAGCAGTGAGTTCTCTTATTTCGAGGATAATTCTCAGTTTACTACTATTGTTTTAGACTTTGTTTATTTTCTGTTGACGAAGTTAGTTAGGGATATGTCCCTTCAACTCCACAGTTTAGATAGTTAGAGGCTTTTCAGACGGATGTATTAGTATTCAGTTTTCAGTTTTGAGTATGTATAGATGTGTTGAACCTTATGATAAGTTTCCATATTTTTTTAGACATTGTGCAGTGTACAGGTACAGATATCAGTAAAGGTTAGCTTGTGGTCCTTCAGGGTCATAAGCACCGTATGACATCTCGGGATGAGATCTCGGGGCGTTACAAACTTGGTATTAGAGCCTAAGGTTCAAGAGTATCCTAGGGATTCTGGCCGCATCTAGTAGATTCTTGTACATGGGTGTGTAGCGCGTCATATTTATGTACAAGAGGCTAAAGGATGTTCTTAGGAGTAGTTCCTCTTCTTTCAGTGATCATTTCATGCGAGTGAGCATGAGCTCAAGTTAATCCTCAGTATAATCCACTTTATTCTTTCATTTACAGAGTATGCCTCCTCGTAGAGACTTTGTCCATAGGGTTGATGATCAGCCCCCTCAGCCAGTAGATCCTAAAAATGAGAGTGTGTCATATGCAGAGTTTCTGGCAGCTTTCCAAGTGCTAGCCCAGGCAGTGACTAATGTTCATGGCAATCGTCAGGCTACAGTCCCACCTCAACAAGATGAGAATTTTTCTGCAGCCAGGATTAGAAGCTTCATGAAAATAAACCCGCCCGAATTCTTTGGGTTAATAGTAGGTGAGGATCTGCAGTTGTTTCTTGAAGAGGTACAGAAGATCACCCAGATTATGCATGTGTCAGAGAAGGAGTGTGTTGAGTTAGCATCTTATAGGTTTAAAGATATTGCTCATAATTAGGTAGTGATGTGGGAGAAAAGTAGAGGGGTGAATGGAGCTCTCATGACTTGGCTAGAGTTTCAGAGTGCCTTTCTAGATATGTTTTTCTCTTTAAAAATGAGAGAAACTAATTTAGAAGAGTTTATGCATGCCTAGTGTGAGAACTCTATATGTCAGTCATTCCTGTTGCATAGTCCTGATCTGAGATGTTTCCATTTCTTGAGTAAGTTTTGTTGATCCGTATTCTCAGTTTATCAAATGATATTCGAGGACGAATGTTCTCAAGGGGGAGATAATATAATGCCCCGCAAAATCCTCTTCCAGTCTGAGCCTTAGAGCGTATTTGGTAAAGCAAAAATCCGAGTCAAAATATTTAAGAAATATACTCCTAAGTATGAAATACTTTGAAGTCGTGTGGGAATCTATTTGAGCATGAATTAAGATCATAGAGGTCCCCTAACTCATGAACGAGTTGAAAACTTTCCTATCGTTCAAGAATTAGTGACCATCAAAATTTGGGTCAAATTCAATCGATCATAACTTGTTGTATAATAGGAACTAGGTGGTTTGCTATATATCAAATAAAATATCTTTGAATTATCTTTCCAATGATACAAATTTTGCATAAATCCGATATCAGAGCAAAGAGTTATACCCATTTTACTCCAGTATGTTACGATGGAAAACGGTGATGACGTTTCTGATGGGCTATCACATTTCTGACACATTTTTTGATGGCGTCGTCATCCCTGGGTAGAAAATCAAGAATTTGGACTCTTTTTGTGACGACCATTCGTGACGGCCTATCACGAACCTGATGGCCTGTCACGGATGGCGTCAAGTATATTTTTCCAGTAATTCAAGGGAGTTTTTGCAAGGGTATTTTAGTCATTTCCTACCCTTTTTGAGCCTTTATAAATATGAGGAACCCTCATTCAAACCCTCATTCAATTATTTTCTTTTTCAACTCTCTCAAGAGAGTATAACTAGGGTTTTAATCAAGAACCCTAATTTTCCAAAAATCATCCATAAATCTTCAAGGTTTCTTCAAGAATCAAGTTCCTCATAGTGTGGGCTTCAAGAATTTATTTATTTCAAGTGTGGATAAAGTTTCAAGTACTAAAGTTCATCCAATTTCAAAGGTTAAGGTATGTAGATGTTGATTCTTGGGTCCCTTTCATCCAAGAAGCTCAAGAACCCTTTTTAAAACCAAAAGATTTTTATGTTTATGAGTTGTAAATTATTTGTATGAGTTGAAATGGATGTTTAATGTGTTGTTGAGTTTTGATTTATGTTTCCCTACAAAATTTATGAGCTATGACCCTAGTATGTAGAATTCATGTGATGTTTATGATAGACCCTCTTGAAGTTGTTTTTCTATGTGATGTGTTCTTGAGTTTTGGGTGTAGAAATGGTTGAATAAGTGAAGAACGTTCCCCCATAGGTTTGATAAAGATCTTAGGTGAAGCATAAGGGCCGCTATAGTATGTTGAATAGAAAACTCCAAATTGTGAGCTAGTCCATGCATGCCTAGTGTTTGATAAAATGACTTAGTGATTGAAATATGCCAAGATAGCATGAAATCCCCAAGTAGGTGTAAAATCGGTCGTGTTTAGTGGTTGTTGAAAGAACCTAGTGAACAAATCAAGATATGATAGTTGTAAATTCCCCGATTTTGTGCTCTTTGATATATACTGAACTTTTAATACATGTCAAGTGGTTAGCAAGTAAATAGTGACGTATTAGTATGAAGTTTCTCCTAAATCAAGTGATATCCATATACATGACAAGACCGATATAGGTATGAAGTATTTGAAGTAAGATCTCGTTGAATGGGGTATAATCTAATAGCATGTCTTCCCTAGGCTAGTATATGATGGTCAACCAATGTTGATGATTCTTAAAGGTTTGGAGTGACCCCTTTGTGGTTGTGATGATGAATAGAGGTCTATGTTTCCTTAATGCATAATACAATGTCCTAAGGATCTTGAAAGGAAAAGTATGTTCTGATGCACAACTACTTGAAGTGATGCTTTAATGATTGTGATGATACATGAATGATTGTAATGATGAATGAATGGTTGTAATAATGAATGAATGATGGTAGTGGTGAATGGATGACCGTGATGATGCATGAATGGTTTGTGATGAAGAATGATTATGTCTTACTTTTATGTTATCGAGTCCTGCGGGTATTTATACCCAAAAATAGAGCTGTTGTCTAGAGCCTGTGTTAGTTTTTTGATAATTCCAATCGAGCCATGGTTCTCAGGACTCAGTGAACTATAGAACTCTGTTTCCTTAGATAAGGCGAAGCTTAATAAAGCTCGGTAATCTCAATTATCTCTGTAATCTCTATATCGCTAGTAACCTAGCCTCAGACCTGTAATCAGCTCAGTTCTAATAGTATTCAAGTGATTTAATCCTAATCTCAGAAGTTCTTCGAGTAATCTATTCAAGCTCTGAATCGTTAGTCAGATACCATGATTCGATATCTTTTTCATCAGATACGAAAACAAGTGATCTCAGCGTAACTCAGTCAGACCTTTTGAGTAATATGATCAGTGTCAGATTCAGTTCAACCAGTGTTCAGTTGAGAATTCAGTTCTAATTTTTTCAGTTGGGAGTAGAAACTAGCACCGAGAGAGCTCAAGGATGGAAACTCACCTACTAGTAGAGGGTGTCATTCTTAGAAGCAACCCTTGTGCTTCAAAACTACGTAGCCAGCATAAGTTGAGACATCACACCTGTTAGTTGAGGGTGGATGGGAGATATTATACTTACTAGATAAGGGTAGATAAGGTGGCTTGACCTTCTAGATGAGGGCTCCACCATTATCGTTTGAGGACCAGCTAGATGAGGGTCACATAGAGTTGCCTTTACCAGTGGCGTAGAAATAACACCCTTCCAACTGGGGTACAGGTTAGACCCCACATGTGGTAGATCAGGGCAGGTCGGTTAAGTGACTACTTGCCACAGTTTCAGTTTCAAATTCAGTCTCAGTTTCAGAATAAATCTTCAAAAATCAGGACTGCTAGATACAGTTATCTATCATTGTGAGGAACTCAGATAGTTCCATTAATTTATGTGTCATCCCATCAGATAGACTTGGTCTCACATACAGTTATTTGATATTATATTCAGAGATAAGCTGTTACACAGGCTTGATCACAGTATCAGATTTCTATTGAGTATTCTTGTTGTTAGATTTAGATATAAGCATATTTCTTATCATTGATAAAGCTTCCAAAATTATCTGTTAGAAAGGTTGATCTCTAATCCCGTCAGTCGAAAGCAGTAAGTCCATGAATTCAGTCATTGATATAACCATATCCAGATCCTCAGTTATCAGTATCAGATGAGTCAGTGATTTAGTATCTCAGTGTCAGTAGTGAGTTCAGTCTGCAGTAAAGTGGTATCTGAGTTTCAGTGTCTAGAGTTGCAATAATTGTGTTCATGTTCTGTGCATTCATGTATGTGTTCTCATGCGGCATTTTCATGATTATTCAGTTTAGATATTGTGCATGCATAAACCCTTGCATTAGCCTACCCCATCTACATACTCGGTATATTTTTGTACTGAAGCATTTGCGCTATGGTGTTTTATTTGACACCATAGGTTCAGAGGCACAAGATCCAATTTATCCTCAATAATTTGGTCCCAGTCAGCAGCAGTAGCAGTGAGTCCTCTTTTTTCGAGGATGAGTCTCAGTTTACTACTATTATTTCAGAATTTGTTTATTTTCTATTAATGGAGTTGGTTGTCAGATAGTTAGAGGCTTTTCAGATGGATGTATTAGTATTCAGTTTTCAGTTTTGAGTATGTATAGATGTGTTGAACCTTATGGCAAGTTTTCATATTTTTTTTAGACATTGTGCAATGTACAGGTACAGATAACAGTACAGGGTTAGCTTGTGGTCTTTCGGGATCATAAGCACCGTATGACATCTCGGGATGAGATCTCGGAGGGTTGCAATTCAATACCAGTATGGTAGGATAAAATAATTATCATAAGATACCTGTCTTTAAAAACCATTATGAGAACCAGGATATGAAACTGACATAAGGTTGATGAGGGAATGAGGATAATAGGGCTCAGGTGGAAGAAGGATTGGTGAAAAGGACTTAAGCAGTACTCCAATCTTATATCTATAGTAATGGGAGTATCCACCAACTATTTGGTAAGGATATTCACTTCATCATTCAATTTGGCCATTCTTGCCTAGAGTTTTGTATTTCCAATTGTTTGTTCATCAGTCACACCTGGTCCTTCAGAGGATAGACTTTGATTCAACAATGTTAAATACATTTAATCTGGCATCTTTGACAGCTGACTTAATTCTTAACTCCTCCATTTCCATTCCTAACTTCTCTTGAAAAGTTAGCAATTCAGATACTTGATACACATTTTCCACAAGTTTTGTTCAAACTGAATATCAACTTGGTTATTCCAAGTGATCTCTTTTTCCCAAGTAACCCAAAGTGATCAAATACTTTGTTGAGGAGGTACCCATATGGCATTTTATGTCTCTCTTTTTCTCAAATATTTTTGGATCAAGAGTTCTTTCTTGGGAGAAGTTTCTACATCATCAATATTTTATTCCCCTTTTAACCACGCAGATTCTTCATCTCTTCCTTTGTTCCCATTACTTATCTCTATCCTTTTAATAACAAACTTTCTTCCTGGGACTAGGTCCCTCAGAGGCTTTCTTTTTTTTTCACAACTTATGTGTTTCTGCCTCATTCCAGTAGGGTTACCAAAATCTGACTTAAAGGACCTAAGACAAAGTTTTCTATGGATTTGGTTGTTGAGGGATAAAGATATTTGATGAGGACATATTCAATTTGATTTTCTAGATGAAGGGGAATGAGAAGGATCAATTTGGTTTAATGGAGGCAACGAGTGATGAGTTGAGATTCAAACACGAAAGTTGCCTATTTTAGCAATTTAAAGAGGTGACTTTTTTCATAAGAGAATGACATATTTGGTTTTGATAAGAGTGGCTCTTTATTTTGCAAATGAATTGACAATTTTTATGAGGGAGAGAAAAGATACATGGCTTTCTTAGATAATATATTGTATGATTATTAAAGCATACTGTAGTGATACTAACCTGAGAGATAAGACCAGATCCCTCTTCTTTAAGTGAATCTTCAAGTTTGTGCTTGTCACTTTAGTCCACTTCCTAAGCTATTCCCATGGGTGTATACCTGAAAGGGTGTAGTACTAATTTAGACTAAAATGCACCTACCTTATCAAGGATACCTATCTCCTAAACATATCTAATTTTGTAGAGAGATATTGATTCACATGTTAGGTTAGGTCAATTTGAATCACTGCTTCCTTCAACCTTTTTAAACTGTGTAGAGATTCACCATTGGTTCTGAGAATTAGGCACAAGTCTTTGCTTCATTCATACTAATTCAAGCTCCTTCTTTTGATATGAATTCCTTTGGGACCAGGTCCTTGAGAATGCAATCTTAAGTTTCTGAGATTTTACTGCCACTGAGGATCAAATATATTTTTTGACTAATCTGGATCTACATGCACTCCTTTTATTAGTCCACAAAATTCTTTTCACATACTTTCTTATTGTATATCATCTTTTCATAGTAAGACACCTTTACCTGAAGTATCTTGAGAGAGAGAACATAATCAGACATTCCATGAATGAGCTTTGAACTCTTTTAATCAATAAACTATTCCTTATTGTAACCCCCTTCTTATGCCTAAAATTATGATCACTTGTCAAACTTAGGAACCCACTTGAGTCTGAGTTTCCAGTAGTAGGATAATGGAGTAATCAAATCTTTATCGGCCCATCCAGGTAGAGAGTTCCTTTTGACCTTTCTTAGAGGCTCGTAGCCTCTATAATGAGCACTCTCATGCTGAATATATTTAGTATTTCTCAATTTTGCCTTAATTCAGTGCTAACATCTTTCCTTCAAATGTTCATCTCTTCCACAGTGAGTGCATAAGAGTTTGTACCTTTTGCTTATATCACCATGAGTATCCTTTCCTTTAGACTCATTGGGTTAGAGTTTTCCTTAGTAGCGTAGACCTCTACCATCATTAATACTCTGACTAGTTAAGTCAGAAAGGATTAGCTAGAAAGTAATCCATTTAAGAGACTTGTTCAACTCTTCTTTTAGATGGACCAGGCCGCTCTCTAATTCTTCATTTCAGTGAAGTGCTGCCAAGAGATATTTTGGGAGGCTTTCAATCTTTCCTTAAGATCAATCTTAAGCCTTGAGGATTTCTTCTTCCCTTTACCATATACACCATTTACTTTCTTTAAATTATCTATTTGACTTCGATTTTTAGAGTTCACCCTAGTGATCAACTCTTCAGTTTCAAAAATTTTCCAAGTTAAAGCTATCAACTCATGCTCTTGATTCTCTATTTTTTCTTCTAAGGCATTCCTTTCAGCAATTAGTTCACATACAGAGTCTATTAGCATACTTGGAAGTATTTTTTTTCTTCTTAGCAGAGTAATTATCTAGATTCTTTTTAATATCAGAAAATGTTACCTCTTTTTCTTGACGGTACCATAAGCACGCAGGATTACCCCGGTGACATCTAAACTTTGATTTTTTTTATTTGCACTAGTTAATATTTAAATATTTGCACTACTCGGATTCGGCAAACAAGTTCGATAGTTCGACTGGTTCGACGAACGCCGGTGGTGAAGGCAGAGGAGCCAAAAAATCCAGGTGGGGGTCTCTACCGGATATTACAACTACTATCCAGATTTGAGCCGGCGACTTTTCGGCGAAGTAATTTTGGTGACCCAATTTGCCGGGTTCCAGCACAACAAGCAAGACCAGATTACATGATATACGTATTTTGGTGACTTCTAACCCTTGAACTTTATTTTATCACATGATTTTTTGATATTTTCATTGCCTGTAATTTGTGTGGGATTTTCTATCTGTTATTTGGATTTCTAGTAGTTGTTGTTCTTAAAATTTGGATATAGTGTGTGCTTTGAGGATGTCTTTATTGTCTTGCTTTTTTTGAACCTCTTATGTTGCTTCATATTATTTATCATACTATCTCCTGTATCTTGACTTGCGTGTCTGTTGTAGTATATTCGTGGCTTGCACTGCTCCTTATTATTTATTTGGTTGTCTTTGGTGCCATGCCATTAGTGTGCTCTATTTTTCTTACTGTTAGTTTTGTCCTTACCTTGGTTTTGTTTTTCTACCTATTTGAGTTTAGTTTTGTTTCTTGATTATTTTTTCTAATTTGTGTGAGCCTTGTATTTCATGCTGCTGCTTTGTTACTACCATTGTTTATATTTTCTTATATTTTCTTGTAGTAGTGGCTGTGGGCATTGATGGTTGGATAGGGTCATGCCTGAGGAGGTTGGGGCAGGGGAAGAGGAAAGGGTGGGGGTGGGAGGAAGGCCAAGGTTTGGCCTCAGGGGCGGTAGAGGAAGACGTGTTGATAGAGTTAGTAGGCTGAGGGTTGGGTCTTGGAATATAGGGACTCTTCAGGGTAAGTCCATAGAGCTTGTGAATATTCTTATAAAGAGGAAGATTAATATTGCGTGTGTTCAAGAGACCAAGTAGGTAGGGTCTAAGGCTAGGGATGTGGATGGTTACAAGCTTTGGTACTCTGGGAGCGAGAGACGTAGGAATGGAGTTGGCATATTAGTAGGTGAAAAGCTTAGAGGTCAGGTAGTAGAGGTAAAGAGGATTAGTGATAGGTTGATGACTATTAAGTTGGTCATTGAGGGGTTTACCTTGAACGTGTGTAGTGCTTATGCGATGCAAATGGGCTTGGATGGGGAGGAGAAGATGCGGTTTTAGGAGGCTTTGGATGAGGTGGTGAGAGGCGTGCCTAGATCGGAGAAAATTATTATAGCAGGTGATTTCAATGGGCACATCGGGGCGTTACCGGGAGGCTTTGGTGATGTGCATGGTGGTTTTGGTTTTAGGGAAAGAAATGAAGAGGGGGCTACTCTATTGGATTTTGTGAGGTCCTTTGGGCTGGTGGTGGTAAACTCGGGCTTATCGAAGAAGGACGATCATCTGATCACCTTTCTAAGCGCGATAGCCAAGACCCAGATTGACTTTTTATTGCTTAGGAAAGGGGATAGGGTGTTGTGTAAGGACTGTAAGGTCATCCCGAGTGAGAATATTTCTACCCAGCATAGGCTCTTTGTTATGGATTTGGGTATAAAGAAGGATAGGAAGAGAAAGGGTGAGGAGTATAGACCTAGAATTAAGTAGGGCGACTTAATGCCAGTAAATATGTAGGAGATAGGGGAGAAGTTGGCGGGAATGGGGGTGTGGTACTGTAGGGGGGAAGTGGATGGTATTTGGGATAGGGTGGCTAGGTGTATCTGGGAGAATACTAGTGAGGTATTGGGTGTTTCTAGGGGCTGGGTCGGGCATCATCGAGGGGATTGGTGGTGGAATGAAGAGGTTAAGAAGAAAGTGGAGACCAAGAAAGGGGTGCATGCTAAGTTGGTTGAGACTAAGGACAAAGAAAAGAAATGGGTAAATAGGAAAGAGTACTAGTTAGCTAGGAAGGAGGCTAAGTTAGTAGTTACGACAGCTAAAATGGCTAAGACGATAGTATTTGAGAGCTTGTATGCAGGGTTACAGGAGAAAGGAGGGGAAAAAAGTTGTTTAGACTCACTAAGGCTAGGGAGAGAAACGGTCGTGACCTTGATCAGGTAAAGTGCATTAAGGGGGAGGATGGTACAGTGTTGGTGGAGGATGTCCACATTAAGAATAGAGGGCAGTTGTATTTTTATAGGGTCTTGAATGACAAAGGGGATAGATCTATTGGGTTAGGAGAGCTGGAGCACTCAGAAGAGTGTCGGGATTTTAGTTATTGTAGATGTTTTAAGATAGAGGAGGTTAGAGAGGTTGTTCGTAGGATGCGAAGAGGTAGGGCGACGGGGCCTGATGAGATACCTATGGATTTTTGGAAGTTTTCTGGCGAGGCTGGGTTAAGGTGGTTGACTGGATTGTTTAACAGAATTTTCAAGATGGCAAAAATGCCGAGGCTTAGAGGTGGAGTACTATGATCCCTCTTTATAAGAACAAGGGTGACATTCAGAGTTGCAATAACTATAGGGGTATTAAGTTATTGAGTCAATCTATGAAGATTTGGGAAAGAGTGGTCGAGGTGAGGCTAAGACGGATAGTGTCTATTTTGGTGAACTAGTTTGGATTTATGCCTGGTTACTCGACGATGGAGGCAATTCACCTGGTACGGAGGCTGGTGGAACAGTATAGGAAAAAGAAGAAGAACCTGCACATGGTGTTTATCGACTTGGAGAAGGCATACGACAAAGTCACCAGAAAGGTGCTTTGGAGATGCTTGGAGGTGAGTGGAGTCCTGATGGCATATATCAGAGCAATTAAGGACATGTATGATGGAGCTAAAACTCAGGTGAGGACGGCGGAAGGAGACTCAGAGCATTTCACTGTCTTGACAGGATTGCATCAGGGATCTACTCTTAGTCCCTTTTTGTTTTCTTTGGTGATAGATGTGTTGACGCGATGTATTCAAGGAGAGGTGTCTTGGTGTATGCTTTTTACAGATGATATAGTTTTGATTGGTGAGACGCGGGAGGGAGGGAGGGGTGTGTGTGTGTGTGTGTGTGTGAATGATAAATTAGAGGTTCGAAGACAAACTCTTGAGTCTAAGGGTTCAGGTTAAGTGGGAGCAAGACAGAGTATTTGGAATACAAGTTTAATGACATGAGGCTGGAGAATGAAGTGGTAGTGAAGTTGGAATCATAGGTGGTATGTAAGAGGGATAGTTTCAAGTATCTTGGGTCCATGATTCAGGGTAATGGTAAGATTGACGAGGATGTCTCACACCGTATTGGGGCGGGATAGATGAAGTGGAAGCTCGCTTCGGGGGTGTTGTGTGATAAGAAGGTGCCGCCCAAGCTTAAAGGCAAATTATACAGGGTGGCAGTCCGTTCGGCCATGTTTTATGGAGCGGAGTGTTGGCCAGTTAAGAACTTCCACATTAAAAAAAGGAAGGTGGCGGAAATACGGATGTTAAGTTGGATGTGTGGGCTGAATAGGGAGATAGAGTTCGGAATGAGACTATCAGGGAGAAGGTTGGTGTGACTCCAGTGGAGAATAAGATATGGTAAGTCCGATTGAGATGGTTTGAACATGTGATGAGGAGGGGCATGAATGCCCTAGTTCGTAGGTGTGAGAGGCTAGCTTTAGATGGTTTTAGGGGGTAGGGGTAGGCTGAAGAAGTATTGGGGAGAGGTGATTAGGTGGGACATGGAGCAGTTATAGATCACTGAGGACATGACCCTAGATAGGAAGATCTGGAAGACACGAATTAGGGCAGAAGGCTAGGGTCAGTTTGGGTGGCTAGTGTAGAGAATTACTTGGTGAGGGTATTACTCTTGTTATGATACCTTGTTTCATGCTTTACTATGAATCTGTTTACTTTTCTCTCTTTACTATTACGTGGGTGTCATATTTATGTTATGCCATCTTGTTCCATGCTTTACTATGAATTTTTTTAGTATTTCGTGTCTCGAGCCGGGGGTCTATCGAAAACAGCCTTTCTACTTCTTTAGAGGTAGAGGTATGGACTGCGTACATCTTACCCTTCCCAGACCTCACTATGTGTGAATACAATGGGTTTGTTGTTGTTGTTGTTACCTCTATTTCTTCTTCATCTTCTTAGCTGGCCATAAAGGACTTCTCATCTTTATCAGATTCACTGTAAGAATCTCACTATGCAGCCAGAGCTTTCTTCACATCATACTAGCCGCTGCCTTCCTTCTTGAATTTTTAGGGACCTGGTCCCTATTTTTTCTTTGTCACCTCCAGTTTAGAGGTACCCCTGATAATCCACTTTAAACAATGGTCAATCCTTAATGAAATGCTCAGGGCTTCCACATTTGTGACATGCTTCTATATTACCTCCTCTTTTGATGCTGCTTATTTTTCTTTGGAACTGATCACTCATCTTCATGGATCTAACAATCCTACTTGCCAAGTAGGCAACATCTATATTTCCTTCACTTGAATCATGTTTTAAGGCCTTCAAAGCAAGAGATTTTTCCTTTTTTACTTCCCCCTTCTCCATCTTTTGCTGTTTCTTGAGCTCATGGGTCTCTATATTACTAATGAGTTTATCTATGGTGACAGTTTTGAGGTTGTTTTCCTCAGTTATATCATCCACTTTACTTTCACAAGACTTTGGAAGAACACCAAGAACTTTCCTCACTTCCTTATATACTGGAATCACTTCTCCTAAGCAGTGAAACTAATTTGTGATAGAAGTGAATCTTATAAGCATTTGTTGGATAGTTTCTCCTTTTTTCATGGTGAAGGTTTCATATTGAGTGGTTAGAATATCTACTTTAGAATCCTTCACATCAGTAGTTCTTTCTTTTGCGGTCCTTAAACAATCCCAGATCTCTTTAGAATTTTCACAAGCTGAGATCCTATTGTATTCACCAGGACCTATCCCTCAAACCAACAGTTTCTTGGCATTGTAATTTTTCTCAATCTTCCTTCTATCTTTATCATTGAACTCCTTCCTATTTTTGATGACTATTCTCGTCACATATTTTTATTTGAATGCTCTTATAGGTACAGAGGACCATCAAGAATAAAATCTATAATCTCACCATCCTTATCTATAATGAAGTCAAATATTTTTGTTTTCCACCACCTATAGTACTGTCCATTAAATCTCGATGGTCTAGTTGTAGATTACCCTTCTTTTAGATTAGGTGGAGCAACCATGATAACCAAGACACTATAGGTGTGAACCTTTTAGATTGACCAGGCTCTAATACCAATTGATAAAACCCTTTGGGGTTGCTCCGCACAGTAAGGGACCAGTTCCCTCAGAATTAATCACAGATAATCAAATAATAGAGTGCCAGAAAACTAAAGATAACACAGAAAGAGTAAAATACACAAGGACTTTTATGTGGAAAACCAAGATGAAAAACCTCGGCTTGCCCTTACAAGCACCAAAAAAATTCAGTATAATCAACTTCCTGATTACTGTCTAGATTTCAGCATAACTCTAGGATCCTTGTGTTAGTAGGAACTCTACTACCAACTCATCTTGTTAAATCTACCAAGGACTCTCTTTACACTGATTAGCTCTAATTAGTCTCAAGCTTAGGAAACTTTACCTAAGAAGCACTCTCAATGTGAAAACAAGACATTACTCTTACAATTTTGAGTGATTCTTTTACAAATCAACACTTAAAAACACTCACTCACTCCTTAAGCAAAGTACAAAGTTAAGAACATGACTAATGCTTGAGCATTCTTGAAATGGAGTTTTTGGTTCCTCACTTCTCTCTATTTAGAATTAGCAAAAACTAATTATTGAAGAGGCGTCTCTTTCCTTTTATAGCTCTGTGATGATTAGGGATGGAATATCATTGGACCAACTATCCAAGTCATTACAAAACAGCACCTGCAAGTTTGTTATACAAGAGGACAAAACTATGCAGATACCGTATGCCAATTGTACAGTACTTTGCACGTCCAGGGATCGGGTCCCTTGCAGTTTAGATGATCATCATCAAAACTACATATAGCAAATGTGTATATTGATAATGAAAGTTAGGTGACCTTCTAGTCTATAGATCTAGAAAATAATACCTTAAACAGGGTGAATACAATATTGTACGTATTTGAAATATGAGAAATTCTTGTTAGAATATTGTTAGGAGAAGATGTTGATATAACTTAAGAATCTAATGCCATGTTTTTCTAAGTTCTATACATTAAGATGTGTAAATATGTATGACTCGAGCTAGCCTTGTAAGCAGAATATAGATGAATGTTTGAATGATTGACTGAAGGGGAATATGTCTTGAACTTAATGATGACTTGAATGTAAGGTTTATTAGTTAGTAACTGAATATCCTATTTCAACATGAATAACAGAGAGTTATATTGGTGAAATAAATATGATGACAAATTAGAGTGTAGATATTAATCATGGTGGAATGTTGTAATGATCCTTTCTGTCATTACGGTTACTTCAAGCATGCCAAAATTTGGGTTAGGGTATTCCCTGAATTAGGAGTTAGAAATTTCAAGCTTGAATATTCTTGGATAAAATTCAAGTAAGTAGTCTAGAAAAATTTGGGAATAGATTGGATAAATGTGCAAGGATTTAATATGTTTTTATGTTAGCTATAATGATAAGAAATCCTTTAGATCTTTCAGAAGTGAATTTAGGTAAGTACAACTTTCGATATCAAACTTGACCGAGGGGTTAGTTCAAAAGTGTCAAGGTTTGAGGATGCATTGCATAAAAGGATAAACTAGGAACACTCCAGAGTTTTTGACTTGCCACACCCGCTATAGCTGGTGGTAGGTATCTACCACTGTGCTTTTATAACGTGAATTTTCTTACTATAGAAGGAGTTAGACTTGATCAATCCTTCCATAACAGGCGGATTTTGCTATAGTGTTGCTGCTATAGAGGGATAAGCATGTTTTAATTTAAAAAATACCCCTAAAATATCACATTCATTCTAAACATATTTAGGGAGAGCTCATGCAATTCCAGAGAATTCCACTATATTTTAATCAAAACTTTTTGTAAAGGTAAGTTATTCCTTTCGTGAATCCATAGTTTGATTATTAACTACTAGAAACACTAGTTTTTGAGCTTTTGGAGAGGATTAACTTAACCTAGCTAATTATCTGGTATAATAAAGTGAAATGGAAAGAAAATCCTTGGGTTTTGATTAATTTTTTTTTTCTTTTTTGATTTAAACCACCCGGTGTTCGGTACCCGCTTTTTAGGAGTTCGACTATATCCGGATTCGCCCCACGTCGGGCCCCATTTGAGGGGAGCGCTCCCAACAGAGTATTTGTCAATACCCAGGGTCAAACCCTCGACCTCTGGATAGGTTAGGGCAACCCCTTTCCTCCACACCACCACTGCTGTTGGTGGGTTTTGATTAAATGTTACTAATTCACTCTTGTTGGCTAATAATTCATTACTGTAACCATGAAATTGGTAGGATTATGATGGAATTATAATAGAAAATCCTAGAATAAAAGGAATGGTTATGAAATTGACCATGGAGTTCAAGAATAGGTTATAAATCTTTGATATTGTTAGGTCATTTGGTTGATTAGGTGTTATATTTATATGTTTTGACTACAATCAAGATGAGGTTACAATAAAGGGCAAAGTGCAAGTTCGTTAGATCATTTTGGACTTGGATTAAGGTAGGTGATGATTTAATATTTTTAAAATTCAACTTATTTTTTGTGTGCATGATAATTGTTCCTTCGTAATATTTGTTATAATGCATGTTCAAGGAAAGTGACTAACTATTGATATCCTAAGTGTTAATCACATGCAATGAACTTATATGAAGAGCTTGTTGGTCTTACAAGTGTTATTGTTGTTATCATTGTCGTGGTAATTGTTATGATATCTATTGATTATTGTAAAATGCACCGGTATTTGGAGATCTTCACGAAATTGGTGATATAAGGCTAGAGGACACTTAGTGTCTGAGATTTGATATATAGAAATGAACATATCTCCTGCAGGTCAAGGCTAGTGGGTGACTAGAAGACTCTTAACATATATATACAAGGTACATGTGAGTGTGATAGTTTCTTGAGTGAACCGAGTTTATGTGTTTATTTGTTATTGGTTCCTTGAGTGAACCATTCTTAAGTGTTGACCTATATTTGGTTTCTTTATGTAAATCGATATTCATGATTATTTCCATTGTTGTTATTATAATGGATCCTTGAGTGGTTCGAGTTAAATTATAAGTTTTGGCATAACATTTTACTGTCTATTTACTTATGTTATTGAGCCAGGGTTGATATATTTGATTGAGTCAGGATTTATGGACTTGGAGTCTTGTCAGTAGTCATGCTCTTGACTTGATTTGTCATCAGTTTTTTACTTGTATTGACTGAATTCTGAAATGTTGTTGAATAAGGTTGTGTCATAAACATGGGTAAGATTACATGGTAAGTGTTCATGTTTTTTCTTGCTTTACTAAGTTATGATTACTCGTTCATATATCTTATTTTAGGTTGGTTGATGACCCTACCAGTACACTATTATTTTTGTGTACTGATACTATAATGCTCTTTTTTATTGAGTATAGAGTATATTTCGGAGATTGTTTCAAGACCTCAACTGTAGAGAGGATAACATTCAAACTCAAGGGTGAGGTATATATTTCATCCGTCTATGAGTTCTTGACTTAGTTTTTGGTTTATTTTTTCGTACTCGAACACTTTTTGGTTGTTTTTGAGTGGGACTTTTTATTGACATTGTTGTCTTTTGGTACAATGACTTTCAGATTCTAGGGGATCGTTTAGGTGTTCGTTATTTTCTCATGGTTATCATTTATATTGCTGATGACATTATCTTATTTAACACAAAATATCTAGTTTGCCTTATTTTGGCTAAGTGTTGGGTTTGCACATTTGGCGAAAGATGGTTCTCCCATCGGAAGTTAGTATGGATGTCACCATGATGGGCTTAGGTTTTGACAAAGCTAGTATAAGAGACCTAGGTTCGTTGTCTCGTTGTACCAAAATAGGTCTGGTTGAGTCTTGCTGAAAGATACGAAGACATCTATGCTTTTCTTTGAGAGGCTATATGATCTTACAAAACTATCATTTCTTTCTACTTTAGTGCTATAACTTGATTTCACTTGGTATCTAGTGATCCAAATTAGTATCTGACTCTCTTCATTATTTTGTTCACTGATGGTGAATGTCGCGCCCTATTTTGAAACGGTCGAAACAATATACAACATGTGGTGGCTTGTCGTGACTTGAGTTTTGAAAATTTATTTTAGAGACGCCACCTAACTTTCTAGAAAATTATGAAAAAATAATTTTATTATAAAAACTCTATTTGGTCTTTCGAAAAATATTTTGAGATTTTGAGTAAGGATTTTGGTTATCTGAGGGGAAGGTGTTAGGCACCCCTCAGAGCCTATCCGAAGATAGTCCTTATCCTAATTTAGAAAAATTCATTTACTTTGTTATTTACTAAAATGGTGATAACTACACATATGTTTATCAAATTTAAAGAAAAAACACACAAGGTACATAAACATTTTCTTATAATACACAAAAAAGTAGCATAATTTATTATCAAAATAACTTGCATATTTTTTTATAAAAGAAACATGAAAGCGAAGCGAAAAAGTTAACATTAGCACTTTTGTTATACTAAAACTTAAAGTTTTATAATTTATACAGTTTCATGATGTATAAGTGTGTAAAAAGAAAAATATTTATGAAATAAAAGAGCGTGTCATTTAAAGTATGTAAAATATGTTTACAAATCATCATGTACATATGAAATGTTATTTATTTCGAAAGTAAAGTTATACGAAATGCGTTTCTCGAAAAAATTAAATAAATAAAATGTATAAAATACATCAACGTATTAATTTTGGGATAAAATAGACTTGCATATTCTTAAAGTATAAGAAACCATGCGATCGTTTGTTTATTTTTAAATATTTTAAAGTAGTAGTTAAAGTAGATAAAATAGAGGTAATAGAAAAATACATGTATAACTATAGTTGGAACAAAGTGTAAGTAATAATAATAATAATAATAGTAATATTTTATATTAAGAGGAATAAATAAATAAAATAACAATGACAATATTCCGTATATAATAGTGTATGTTTTTATGTGTACCTTGATTTTTCGGGGATTTTTAAAATCTAAGAATTTGAAGTAGAATTAGAAACAAATATGAAATATAATAAGCACTCAACTTATGAAAATACATTTTTTGATGAGTAGGTTACTTGCGACAGGCTTGATCAATTAAAATCATCTAGCGACTCTTCTTAAACATTTAATCTAGATGATAAAAGAACAACCCTTGATTAATAATTTAGAAAAAGCGAAGGTTGTGGCAAACCATTTTGATCCTTTTCAAAAAATATATTCTCTTAATTTTGAGATTGTACATAAAAATTAAAACATGCTTCTTTTATTCTAAATGAGTTGTTAAACGTTATACTGTTATTATATTGATGAGCGTCGAATGAACAAGAGATTGATCAAATAAAATTAATTCGAGATAAAAAATGTAAACAAGTTAAACAAAGTAAAGTTAATCAAACCACAACAAAATATATACTTAAAGTGATACAAAGTTATTAAAATAAACGAGAATAACAAAGCAACGAGGAAAGTAGAAGACTTGATACAATAAATTTTCTATAAAAAGAATCGACTTCTAGCGATTCAGACCCCGAGCACTGTGAACTTATGGCGTTGACCCAATGTTTGGGAGATGAGTTCCATCGCGGAACTACAACTCCCAAAGTGTACATATAAAAGAAAGAAAAGATAACAAAATTAGTAAGACAATCCAACCCACATAGAACCAAATGAAAGTTTCATAGCGAGTAGAACATTCGAGAGACGAGTCATGAAAGCGCTGAATGAGATAACTTTTGGACCAAACTTCAATTAGCTAAACCTTAACACGTGTTTTATGCACAAGTTACATTTCAAGTCTATAAAACTCAAGCTGCGGTGAGTTCACTTCCTCAAAGTATACAATATGAATTGTGACCTGTGCACTTTAAAAGAACTTTATACACATACTCTAGCAAATGGAGTAGATGCAATGAATAAAAATACATGTATGCCAAGACCGTGAAGAAGAAATACATGTGGGTTCATTTACTATGAAAAGAGGTGGATATATATAATTTGCACTACATTTGTAAGCAAGCAAAATAACATGACTCATAACTGACTTTGCTTCAGTTGAAACATACTTAGGGAGCTTATGAGTTATGGAAGTAAATGTGAGTCTACAAGAGCTAGCAACATTCTGGAGGAAATTATTAAAATGTATTAACTACTTGAGAAAAAGAAAAAATAACTTGAATTGGCAAGTATGTACCCAATATTCACTCATTTTAGCAGACAGTTTTTCTTATGTCTATATGACAATGAAGAGTTATTAGTTCAACGAAATAATTCAACAAAATATGATAATGTAATATTTTACTCTACATCTAGACAAATCCAAACATTTGACTCGCCTTGCTTTTGGAGTATTTATATCAACGTGTTGCTACATGGAAAGGCATGAGCCCCAAATTGCTTAACCGGGAGAGAACATTAGACACGTAAAGAGAGTAATGAACAGGATAAATTGATGCAACTTATAGAGCCCGGTAAGGTCTCACAACATAGTGTCTAAAGACGAGACCAACAAACACCAAACTAATAACTAGAGAACGAACTCAAAATAGCTAAATCATAATACTTGTCTCTTATGCACAAAAGATAGTCCATAAATCCAAACACCTATAAATTGCAAAGATGTACTTTTCTAGAACAAAGAATAAACCGAATCATGGTTCTAAGAGACTTTCACATGCCATTAGTTTAAATTTGGAAGAAGGCTTGCACACAGGACACAACTAATAGAATAGTAAAGGATTTTTATAAACAAATGTTTGTATGTATCATGGGCTTGAAAGGATGCAAAAAATGTATGTAAACACTTGATCACATTTCCAGCGGGTAAAATAAAATGAGTACATGACCATACAAAATTCGTTGTTTTAGGCTTGGGATTAAAAGACATGATAGAATAAATTATTACAAAGAAATTTGTAGTATTACAACTACTTTAGGATAAAGATGATAAACTATGAAATTTGCAGTACTACAACTACTGTAGGATAAAGATGATAAACTACGAATACTTAGAATATTGGAGAAAAAATAAGGAGGAAATAAGATTAACAGAATTAAAAGGGAATCTACTTGACTACCTAAAAACTAGAGATATGGAACATATAGAATACCTTAAAAATAATATAGAAGAATTAATAAGGTTAAAACAAAAAACTAAGCAATACTATGACATAACATTTCAATTAACATGATAGAACTAGTAAGTACTAGTTATCTATTAGTTATCCACGCAAATTACCCAAATTATCCGCACCCCCTACAATTGGTATCAGAGCCATGTTATTTAAAAAACGTACAAATAGATATGTGTTAATTATGAAAAAATTACAAAAGTTAATTTAGTCGTATTTATTAATTATGAGCTATTATTATTTACGTTGTTATTTATTTGTTAAAAATGAGAAGACCATTTAAAAATATAAAAGTTTTAAGAAAAATTAAAGAAACTTTAACTAGTTACTATTCAGAATATACAAAGTTAAATAAAATAAAAGAAAATCCCCACAGATTACTTACTTAATTACCTTAATATTTAGCAATGAGGCAGAATTAATAATTCATTTAAAATCTAGAAGAATGAGATACATAGCACCTAATTGTGATAAAATCAGATTTTGGTATCCACCAAAATATTATAAATATTGTACAGATGAATAACATAACAAAATTCCAAAAATATAAAGAACTAAAACAAATAATATCTGAAAAATGGAGAGAATTAAAAATAAGAAAATAAAGACTACAATATAACATGATTGTAGGAGTATGTCAAAAATCAGTAAAAGCACAAAAAGAAGAAATATCATATTTAGAATCACAAATAGACAGTCTAGAATACATATATCAGCATGATCTATATACTATCAAGTAGATAAAATGAAAAAAGAAGAATTTATAATAGATGAAAAAACATATGAAAACCATGAAGGATTAAAAATAAGGATAGTATTTTTCAATTTAGGAAGAAGATCTAAGAAAATAGGTGAACATTTATATTTAATGTTAGAAAAAAAAGAATTAAAATTAGAAGATAAATTAACAGCTGTGGTAAGAATAGCAAAAGAAAATAAAGAAATAGATAGGAAAAAAGAAATAGATAAAATAAAACAACAAACTACAGAAGAAATACGAAAAATAGAGGAAAACTAAAAATAATAGGATTGTTGAATTAGATAAAGAGTTACAAATGCTAAAAGATCTGTATGAAAAAAGACAGAAAGAAAAAGAAGAAAAGGATAAAGAACAAAAATTATTAATTGAGATAAATCAATTTAAAGAAAAATTAGAAGAAGAAAATAAAAAATTAGAAACTAATGAATTAGAAATAAACACAATAGATGCTGAAGAAATAAATAATTATGATTCGGAAGATAGTGAAACATATACAAAAATCTTAACAAATATAGAAAAATTAGAAATTAATGAAAAACAAGAAGTAATTAATAAAGAAAACTTAGAAAATACAAACACGGAATTAAATACTCTTGATAAAGAAGACGATGAAAATATAATACCTAGTACATCAAAAATAAAAAAACCTACATATTATTATAAAGATAAGTTTAAAAAATATAACCTAAAAATGAATATAACAAATGGACACCAAAATAAATAATTAATAAAAATTATAACTTCTTAGACTTAGACTGTGTAATAGATGTAGAAAAAACGATACAATTATGGATAGGATATATAGCAAAACAATTATTAGACAATGGTATAAATGCAATAGATACACCATAATATATAGAAAGAACACTAATAGGAACAACAAAATTATGACTTTTAAATTTAACTGAAAATAGTAAAAAGGTATTAAAGAATGATAAAGAAACAGAAGGAACAACAGTAACTAAACTAACACCTATAGACATATTGAAAAAAATATGAAATGGCTATAAGAGATGAATTTAGCAGTATGACAACAGAACAAGAAGAAAAAAACAAAGAAAAAGATACAAATAGAAGTTTAATGTTAAAACTAGCAATATGTAATATGGGCTATATAGATGAATATACATACGCATTTAAAGAATACTACTATAAAGGAGCATATAATGCAGAAGAAAGTAAATAAGTGAGAAGATTATATTTTAGTAAATTACCTGAACCATTTAGTTTAAAAATAATAAAGAGTTGGGATGAAGCAAACATAGTAGATACTCTAGGAGCAAGAATAAAATTTCTATAACAATGGTATAGAAATTTATGTGAAAAATATAGAAAAGAAATGAAAATGAAAAAAACATTAATAAAAAATTTAGCATGTTGCAAAATAAAATAGCACATCAATTTGGATGTGAAGAAAGATATTATAAGAAAAGAAAAAGACATAAGAAATATAAGAAATACAAAAAATCAAAATATAAGTATAAGAAACCAAGAAAAAGATATTATGTAAAATATTATAAACATAAAAGACCATATAGGAAAAAGAAATCTATAAAAAAATGTACTTGTTATAATTGTGGAAGACTAAGACATTTAGCTAGAGATTGTAAAATGCCTAAAGATCCAAAAAAGAAACAAATATCAGAAATAAAGATAGAAAATGCAGAATATATGCAAATAGATTATATAGATTACGAATTAGAAAGTGAAGATAGTATATATGAAATTTAAGAAAATGAAACAGATAATGAAATAGATAGTGAATTAGATGAATCAAATGACTGAAGAAGATATAAAAATAATAACAAAGGAAGAATACTTAAATGAAGAAGGAACTGACTAAAAAATAATATTTGATAGTAATATATTTGAAGAAACAAAAGGAAAAGAGTTAGACCTAAGTGTAGAAAAAATATTTAAAATACCAACAACAAAAAATATATTTAGTAGAAAAAAAGAGGAATACTATGTAGTAAGCCAAAAAGAGCATGTAATAGATTGTAAATATGCAAGAGGTAAAGCTAGCATACCACTAGTAACAAAAAGAATAATTAATAAAGAAATAAACAATATAAAAAGTAAAGACCCAATAAAATATATACACCTTGGAGGAACAGAGATATTAATAAAAGCATATTTTAGAGAAGGAATAGATACACCAATAGAACTATATTTAGCAAATGATAGGATAGTAAAACCTATAGAAAAAAGCATAATTAGTGCCATAAAAGAAAATTTAATATGCCAAAAATTTAAATTTATAATAAGTGCAAATTATTCAGTACCAATAACAGATAAAAATATAGATAAATCATTAGTATTATATTGGAAAATATCAGGAATAGAACTAACCCAGGAAGTAAAATATTTACAGCAAGATGTAAAAATCTATATGTATTAACAACAAAACATAAAATAACTGGAAAGAATAAAATTAATAAAATACACATAGAAAGTCCTTTTTGAACAATTCGTAAAAACAATTGATAACAATGATTATAGTTAGAAAGATATAGACATAGAAGAAGATTTAGAAATAATAAATGATAGGATAAGTACAACAAAAAGAATAACTTATGAAAAAACAGAATCATCAAGCTCATAAAAAAGAATAAATTATGAAACAACTTCAACAGTTAATTTAACTCAATATTACATAACAGGAACAATAAATGAAAAAGAATATTTAATACTCATAAATACAGGACAGGAAGAAAATTACCTAGCAAAATATCTAGTAAAAAATGAAGAAATAAAATCCAATAGTAATATATGTCCAGATCTATCAAGGAGTCTAATAAACATTAAAGATATAGCAGAAAAAAAAATAATAGGAGTTAGAAAAATAAAAATAGAATTTGAAATAAAAGAAGATATGCAAAAAGCAGACATAATATTAGGAATAAAATGGTTAGAACAAGTAAAACCGTACAATATAGAACATACACAAATAACCATAACCTATAATAGAGAAAAATTATTAATAAAGAGAGCTTTGACATGATATGAAAATATATGTACTTATGAAAATAATAGTAGAAGGATATTATAATAGATATTATACACTAATGATAGATACAGGAGCAGAAACCAATTTATGTAGATATAATTATTTACCAGAAAGTAAATAGGATAAATTAAAAACACCAATAGTAGTTAGAGGATTTAATAATGAAGGAAGCTTAATTACTTAGAAGGCTAGAAATGTAAAAATACAAGTATGAGATAAGATATTAACAATAGAAGAAATCTATAATTATGAACTAACATCAAAAGATATGCTTTTAGGAATGCCATTTTTAGATAAATTATACCCACATATAATAACTAGAATACACTGGTGGTTTACAACACCATGTAAACAAAAAGTAAGAGCAAAAAGAATTATTAATAAAATAAGAAGGAAAATTGATCGGATAAAAGAAAGTGAAAAAATCACACAAAAATTAGAAAATATAAAAAATACTGAAGACACAATAGAACTAGTTATATTTTCAATAAATAAAGAAGAAATAACTATATTTTCAATAGATAAGATAGAAATAATAAAGAAAAAATTGAAACAACTATACAGTGAAGATTTATTAAAAGGATGGAAAAAATATAAAACTATTGTAAAAATTGAGCTAATAGATAAAAATAGTATAATAACCCAAAAACCATTAACATATAACTTTGATGATTTAAAAGAATTTAAAATGCATATAGATGAAATATTAGAAAAATAATATCTACAAAAAAGTAATAGTAAGCACAATAGTCGAGCATTTATAGTAAATAAACATAGTGAACAAAAAATAGGAAAAAGTAGAATGGTTATTGATTATAGAAACCTAAATGCAAAAGCTATCACATATAATTATCCAATACCAAATAAGATATTAAAAGTAAGACAAATACAAGGATATAATTACTTTAGTAAATTTGATTGTAAATCAAGATTTTACCATTTAAAGCTAGATGAAGATTCTAAGGAATTAACTGCATTTATGGTAACACAAGGATTTTATGAATGGAACGTATTACCATTTGTATATAAGAATGCACCAGGTATATATCAACATTTTATAGATAATTATTTTAAACAATTACCTAATTGTGTAGTATACATAGATGATATACGACTATACACTAAAACCAAAGAAGAACATTTAAAATTACTAGAATAATTTACAGATATAATAGAAAAATCAGGAATAAGCTTAAGTGAAAAGAAAGTTAAAATTATGAAAAATCAGATAGAATTTTTAGGAATACAAATAGATAAGAGCGGAGTAAAAATGCAACAACATATAGTACAAAAAATAATAAATTCAAAAGAAGAATTAGATACAAAAAAGAAATTACAATCATTTTTAGGTTTAGTAAACCAAATATGAGAATATATACCAAAATTAGCAGCAAACCTAAAGCCATTATAGAAAAAATTAAAAAAGAATGTAGAATATAATTACAACGAAGAAGATAAAAAATAAGTCCAGAAAATAAAAATACTTTGTAAAGAATTACCAGAATTACAATTTCCAGACAAAAATAAAAAATTTACATATATAGTAGAAGCAGACACAAGCGAATATAGTTATGGAGGAATACTTAAATATAGATATGAAGGAGAAAAACTAGAACATCATTGTTGATACTACTCAGGCACATTTAATGAAACAGAGATAAAATGGGAAATAAATAGAAAAAAATTATGCTAATTATATAAATGTTTATTAACATTTGAGCCATATATTGTATATAACAAGTTTATTGTACGAACAGATAATACGCAGGTACGTTGGTGGTTAACAAAGAAAATACAAAATTCAGTTACAACAAAGGAAATACGGAGACTAGTCTTGAACATATTAAATTTTACATTTACAATTGAAGTAACTAATACTAACAAAAATGTCATTGCAGATTACTTGTCACGACAAGGATACTCAGACTGATTTAACAATAGAAAAAGTTACAATTGAAGTTACTCAGAATGATTTACTAGTTCAATTGTTTGAATAAGTGAAATTATTAAAAGAACAAGTTACTCTACTGACTACTGAAGTCACAGAATTAAAAGTACAATCTGAGCACTCTAAAAAATAGGAAAAAGCCAAAGGCGCAGATATAGTGCAGGAAAAACACTTTAAAAAACTAGACCTAGAAGGTGACGTTCGGACACACCTTAAAACCAAACGGTTGTTACATGTGCAAGAACATCAGGTACAGCTAAGGAATTACCCACTACAAAAAATTTACCAAAATCTGAATTACCAAAGAAAAATAATTACAACCTAAATAAGATATTTAAAAAACCTTATGCACCACCAAATATACAAAAGAATGAATTATTTGTACTCCTCGCAGTTATACCCTTATTCAGAAGCAATTAACTAGAAAAAACAAGCTTACAACCATTCAACCCGTGTTTATATTGAAAATTTATATACAATCCAAACCTTACTAAATACCAAACCCATCCAAGATATTGAGCTAGCCAAAAAATACCAAGGCTATATAACCCAAAAGTTATAAAATTATAATAAACTTATTGCGCTCCCAAGAACCAGCCCAAATTTAATCGCTACATGTTATTCTTATGGATTATTTCAACAGTATATACAACAAATGGAAAAGAATTAGCCATGATTCTTAAAGTACATAAAGGAATTATGACATATATAAAAATTACAAAACGACAACTATTTTATGTAAGATTTTATTCGACCCCCGCTGAGATACTATTTGATGAAATTAAACTAGTGGTTACAGTAGTAAAAATTGGTATGACAAGAGACTACATTATACCAGAAGAAATATCTGAATAAGACAAAATACAAAAAACAGAGATACCAAACTTTTTCAAGAACGAACGAGTTATTGGCTTGAGCACAATTATACAAGAGTTAGCACATAACTATTTGAACCGTAATCCAGTTTGGAATTATTATTCTAGAAATCATTTATTAGTTTATTTAACATGTAAAGACATAAGAGAAAATGATATAGAAGAAATTCGTAGATGGACAATGACATTATTAAACCCAGAAGATAACCCTCTCACAAGATCTTCAAGAAAGGAGTTATTTCTGACGGACTTATGCAACAATTCTACAAATTAATTGGACAGAGATATGATGATCATCAATGCAGCTATTGTAGTGGACGACATAATATTATTCCAGAAGTAACACTACAATAGAACAAACAAAAAATTAGAATAGCAGGAGAGACACGACAAAAAAGATAAACAACGGAGCAATAATGGAAGACAAGATATTAAATTATGAAAGCGACATGTGAACAAATTAGATAACTTTATTTACGTAAATAATTGTATAGGAATTATTAGCTTTTAGCTTTTTTGACTTTTTGACAAGGCTTTTAATAAGTCTTTGTCTTTTTAGGCCTTAAAGTCTTTCTTACTTTTGAAAAATTGTAAGAATTTTGGACAAATGTAAAGACTAGAAACAGTATATAGAATACGTGTAAAGTAGGAATAGTATAAAGTAGTTTACGTATTTTCTTTTTAGTCTATAAATATGTAAGCCTTCGGCAAGTTAAAAGGCAAGACTTCATGAGTTGAAGCAAGCCTTACAAACAACTTTTGAATATTTAATAAAAATAAAGATATTTCAAAGAAAAAGCTATGGATGAACAAAGCCCAGAATTATCAAACCTACCAGAACAGGTATATTTATTTATGATTATGAATAGCTAAATTCATAAATTCCTGACAATCATGATATGATAAAATAAGTTCATGTTAGTTACTATATAGTAGAATTATTCGAAGAATAATATGTTACAAAGTTTATTAGCAAAGAGGAAAAGGAGAAAAATTCCTAGGACTATGCCATCCTAAAGGTGAAATTGGTGAGGCAAGAAGGCCATGATAGG
Source organism: Capsicum annuum (assembly GCF_002878395.1). NCBI lineage: Eukaryota > Viridiplantae > Streptophyta > Magnoliopsida > Solanales > Solanaceae > Capsicum > Capsicum annuum. Next base: position 45,378,622 of record NC_061114.1, read on the forward strand.
GGGGTAACCAGTGTAGAGGCACTGTTTAAGGGAAAGGTATCCCGACTACCATGCTAATAGTGACAGAGTAACATAATTATTTAAGAATAATCTAGTATATAGTGATCTAAGATGACCATATTTTGTTATCTATATGATTGAAGGGAATATTTTGAAATAACATCATATGAAAAATGAATACTTATTTATCTGATGAAATGGTAGATAAATTTAAAATGCTTGTTTTGTTTGTACTTAAGGATATAGAATTGTAGATATAAGAAAAATCATATGGGAAAAAATATTTGATAAATATTTTATGGCTAGAATAAATTACATACCACACCTACCTACCTACTCTTAAAAATACCTACATACCAAACCTACATATCAACCATGATAAATTATGTATATTTAGAATATTGGAAAAATAGATATGAAAAATATACAATTAATAGAAAAACTAATGAAAACAAATCTAGAAACAAATATATGAGAACTAAAGATAAAAAATATATATAGAATTCCTTAATGAAAAATATACAAGAATTATTAAGATTAAAACAAACAATCAGTGAATATTATGATAAAGCATTTAATAACCCATAAATCTAATTCCAAGTTATCCAAGTTATTTGTAGAAACCTAGGCATCATATGAACAATATGACAAGCTATATATCTAATGAAATTAAAATACTTGTTTTATATATCATTAAAGACTTAGAAATAGAAGACATAAAGAAAATAATATGGGAAAAATATTTCATGAAGAATCGTTAAGTCTAGATTGGTTAGAAGATATGCATGATCTTAGCTTATATTCTTCAGATAGTTATTACTAAGATAATAACAGTTATTACTCAGATGGATATTATACAGATTAAATGTTAGAATATATTAAAAGAGTTAGAGAAAAACAAAGTTGGCTATACGAAGAAATTAATTATAGAAACCAGCCTAGAAGAGGAAGAAAACAATTAAAAGAAAGATTAATTTGGATAGATAAAACCATGAAACAACTAGAATTAAAAGACAGTTTAGAATATAATTTAGACATAGAATTATTCAGAGAAGAAAAAGACAGGATAATTAATGAAAAAGTTGAAATAGACGAATGTGAACTTGGTAAAAAAATAAGGGAGGAGATTCTCATCTTATGCGGTGCAGCAGACTGGAGCTCCGACGTTAAAATATTTTTTGGCGATGGAGCCAACCCAAAACCCGAACTAATCCTTTTTTTACTCTTCTTTCCCTCTGAAAATCATCCCTTTTCCAACCACTTTTGACTTTCTGAAAACCTCCCCTTTTCTGATTTTCTCTCTATTTTTCTCTCTAATTTTTCTCTTTTTATTTGTGGGGATGGGAATTCGACTATTTATAGCCAAAATTCAGACTTTAATGTCCGGATTTAAGACAAAGGATAAGTAAAATACGGGAGATGAAGAAAATTTAAAATTTGAATCCAAATTTTTGAAGCAAATCTGTCAGCTTTTCTAGGTCATTCATAGAGGATTTGACACCATAGATGAGTTGTTACATCGTCGAAGGGGTTGATTTTCTGATTTTAGGGGGATTTGTGGGTCTTGGAATGACAAGATGGGTGTAGTTCGCATAGGGTGATGGCATGGCTTCCATAACGCAGCTATGACCGCCTATGATCATCATTTTTGAAAGGTAGAAGGGAAAAGGAATAGGAGAGAGGAGGAAGGAGGGGTGTTGATTTTACATGAGTTTTGTGTAATGGGAAGGATGACCCATTGGTGGTATGGGGAAAGAAGAAAAACACGTGATTCTGATTCGGGAGTGAGAAAAGCCATATTATAGGCTAGTTTGGCTGACTTGAATTTGGACCGTACAGGTTTTGGATCAATTTGGAGTTCTTCGAGTAATAAGATTGAAATTGGGTTATTATTGTCTCGAATATTTTTTTTACTGAAATTAGTTTTATCAATACTTCCTGCTACCCTAAAATTATTTTTATATAACATCTAAAAGTTATATAAATAATTTAGTACACGCATCCGATTTAACAATTTATAATTTTAATTTTTTCATAATACTAACACAATATATATATATATATATATATAAAATAAGAATACAATTGAAATACGTGCATATATGAGATTATAATAAAATATGTTATGTTAATAATTATATGTGAAATTATAATAAAATATAAATATATGCATGTAATAAGGGCATATATATTATAAAATATGTATAGTCACAATATACCGTCTGGGAAAAATTAAAATTAAAAAAAATGCGAATACGATTATCGAAGGATATTTAAAATTTTTGATGTTAAGATAATTATTTATATTTAATTAAAATGTTTTACCATATGATAGAAAAATAAATTCTATTTTTTTATTTTAAAAAAATATAAATTTATTTTAAAAATTATTTAGGGTCAAGAAGCATTAAAAACATAATTAAAAGAAAAAGAGAGGGCCAAAATTGGGTGTCAACAGTGAATACTTGATCAAACAAAGTTAGAGCCCTAGTCTGTACAACCCAAATGGCTGTAAGTAATACCTACACTAATTTGAGGTTTTGTTGGCTGAAGGTCAACCGTGATCAAGCTTAACTTTATTAAGATTCATGACCCAACTAATCAATAAAATCACTTTTGAATACCTGAAGAATCCATAATATCCATCCCCGTAAGTCATAATTCATGTATACAAACTATGAGGAGAGCTAAAATAGGAAAGATAAGTAATATTCAAAAAATGACCAAGAGGGTCGTTACATAACATACCAATAAAACAACCGGTCTTTCTTGAATGGGAAAATAAGAAATAAGAAGGGGAAATAAGTAATTACTTGAATCAACAAAAAAATACAGATGCTTGCTCCCCATGTCCGCTTCGGTATCCTATGTGGCCTCCTCAACAAGAGGATTCTTTTACTAAACCTTTACAGATGCAATTTCCTTAGTCTCAACTTACGGGCTTTTATATAAAGAATAACAATAGGTTCCTATTCATAAGAGAGATTTTCATCCAATAAGACTGAAACCCAACAGCTATGTAGTTACCCTTGCCATAAAACTTCTTCAACATAGATACATGAAATACGGGATGAACTCCCAATAAACTCAGAGGCAATGTCGACCTATGGGTCACCAGCCCTAAATGCTAAAGAATCTCAAATGGTATAATATATCTTGGACTAAGCTTACCTCACTTCCTAATATGCATGACACCCTACATGGGTGAAATCTTTAGAAACACTTGCTCACCCTCTATAAAGTGCATATATCTTACTTTCTAATCGACAAAATCCTTTTGCCTACTTTGAGCTACTATAAGTTTCTCTTAGATAAACCTAACTGATGTGCTATGGTTTCATAGAAGTTTTGATGCTTACAACTTTGAAAATATGCAGTTACTTAGGTCATTTTGTTAGATATGATGTGTTCTGTGTTGTGTTTTGGAGAAAACTAGGTTCTGGGAGCTAAATTAGATAAAATAAGAGAAAACTTGGGTTTTGGACCACCTATGTGGGCACCTACAGCTCGTATGTACTACCTACATGGCATAGGCACCAGAACAAGTGTTAGAGAGCTGAGAAATAGAGATTCAAAAGCTGAAAAATTTGACCCTGCTACCCACGATGGGAACCTACAGCTCGTAGCTTTTAGAAGTTGAAGTTCAGAGAGTCCTGCAGGAGTTTTAGATGTCTGGAACCTATGTGGGGCCACCTATGGCCTGTATATGCCACCTACAATCGGTAAGTGGCTCCATAGGTGGCCACTGGCTCCAGTTTTCCTCTTTTGTTTTGGAAAAGTTTCTAGGATTTACATGTAATCTATAAATACTCTTTTGACCTTTTTTTAGTTAGTTTAGACACTCTTTATATTTTCAAACATATATTTTGATTCTGATATTGGATCTTGATCTTAGGATTCTTGTGCTCTTTCATATTTTATTATTAGTGATTTAAAACTTTAGGTTTTCTTCATCTACTATTTTGATATTGATTCTATGGTTTTAATTATGAATCCCATAGATTGTTTGACAAGTATGAGCGGCTAATTCCCTTAGCTAGGGTTGTGGGAACCCTGGTAGATTAACGAGTAAGGAAAGTGTGAAGCACTTATAATTCATTATTTTTGCATATATTGTGGTTTTCTTCTCTTTAATTTATTAACGATTCTAAATATTAGGAACCTTCCTGTATTCCCTATGAACTCAAGAGAGGGTAAATACTGGGAAAAAATGATCATAATAGTGATTTTAGGCTATCAACCCTCGTTTAATAACCTGAGACTGAGAGGAGATGGTTAAATTGGGTTCTAAGACAAGGGTTAGTAACATGACACTCTAAGATTGAGAGGTGATGAGTAAGATTTACCAAACATTGTCGAGAGGTTGTTGGTGAGACACAACTTATCAGATTTGACATGCATAACAGTGAGGTAGCTGGGTAGGAAATGATTGTAACGCCCCGGAAGTCCACCCTGGACTCCACACAGTGCTTAAGATCACAAGTGACCACAAGCTAACCCATGAGCTGGTACCTATTGTGAGCACTAAATAATAATAACAAAATAACATGTGCGGAATATATGAATACGCCATAAGATTTTAAATACCAAAACATTTCTGAATCATAAATTTGAAAACAACTGTTGGAAAATAATTGTCTAAAAACTGATAAAAATAATGGCAAACTGATTGACTGTCTAAAGTGTCTGAAAGCCTCTAAAACTGACTGAATAAGATTTGATGGGATAAGACCCAACTAACTCCTACTTACTACTGAACTTAAATCATAGAAATAAACATAACCGGTCCTAGAAATATAAGGACTCACCACGGATGCTACTGTTGATACACTGGAATGTCTAAGTGCAGTCAGGAACCTGAGCATCTGAACCTATGATATGAGACATCATAGAGCAAAAAAAAAGTATGTGGTTAATACTTTGAATGTGCTGGTATGCTAGATGGGGTTAGGCTGATATTCATGGGCTCATGTACATAAATAATAACTGACTGAATAGCATGAAATAATTGAATAACTAATATAAAAACTTGAATACTGTAAAATCTGAGAGTGCATTACCAAACATATGACATGATTCTGAAATAGTCTGTAAACTAAAATACTAAAATTTGGTAACTAAATAACTGATAAACTATATGCCATGGTCAAGCAAAATTGAGCTAAGTTCTGAAATAAATACTAAAACTGTAGGAGGTATCATCTAATCGACATGCCCCAAAACTGAGCTGATCGGGGTCTAACCTGTGACCCTAGTTGGAAGGGTGCTAGTACCATGGCACGGGTACTACCAATAACTGTGTCAACCCTAAACTAGAAGGAAGACATCTTGTCACCCTAAACTATTATAAAGACTCATGAGATATGTGTCAACCCTAAACTAGGAGGAATACATCTCAAACCTACTCTGGCTACGTAGTTCTGTAACTCAAGGATTGCTACTAAGGGTCAAATCCTATACTAACATGAATGCCCCCATCCCTGGGTTCGCTCGATGCTGAATTCTACTCCCAACTGAACTGACATATGGGACTGAGCTAAGTTTAACTGAAGAAAGAACTGACCCAGATTACTGAACTGATCTAGGTTTGACTGACATGATAACTGACTGAATGACAATGCTCATATGTGTCTAAACCATTCTGAGAATAATGATACTAAATAAAAAACTAAATTTTGGGTATTCATAACCCCAGGACTCAATAGCAATAACAACAGTGACACATGAAAGCTTTGAAACCATGGAAGGAAATCATTTTTCACAATTATTCACTTAAGCATTTCATCAAACTCATAAGGGTCAAGACTTTAACATGGGGGTGCTTTTAAACATGATAATTTAGAACAATCACATGACCAAATCCTAAACTGAGAGTTTTATTCTGAATTTGCATGAACGTGATATGGAAACCATAATATTTAAAACATACTGTAATGCATTCCACGTGAAAACAATTGAAATTATAACTAGAAACCAAATTAACAAGGTATAGATAAACATACTTTAACTTTCAAATGTGTAAGAGCTCTTTCTATCAAATCTCTTGGAAATGTAATACATGATCGAGATTCATAAGAGTTTCATGGAGGCAATTCATTGTAAACATGCAATTTCTTTGTAAACATGTAATAAGTAGTCATTATTCAAAACCCAATCATTTAGACATTTCATCAAACACATAGGGGTCATGAATTAAAGAATGGGAATGGTTTAATATGTAGTACTAACATAATTGAAATTCTAAAACCATGGGTTAAGGATTTGATATGGAAAAATCACCAATCAAATGTGTCATGAACAATTCCAATAAAAACTTGTAAACATGATATATGCATATGTATAATCAAAATTTATGAATTTTCATGGATATAATTTATAATAAGATGTAAATATCATACTTTTTAAACTTGAAAATGGATTCTTGGACTCCATGGGTGGAAAGGACCCATGGATGAACACCTAACATACCTTAGTTGACGTATTTGAGAAAGTTCTTGATGAATTTTTGAGGATTGATCTTGAATATTTAAGAGATAGGGCTTATTATTGAAAGGGAATACTTTAAATTAGGAGAAATTTTGGGAATAAAATAGAAATTTATGCTTTTAGGACCCCAAATCTCCTGTTTTAGATTAGTTTGGTGAAGGGAAAAGACTGAAATGCCTTTCAAAAAATGTGACTGAAAGCTGCAAATTTTGGGAGCGTGCTATGGAGCATGCGTCGCATGATATGGAGCGCTAGAATAGAGAGTGTGCATCATACTTCATCGCATGCTCCCTCAAGGGTGAAACGGAGCATGCGTTGCGGGCTAATTGTGCGCCCTCAATGCCTCTCTTATGAAAATGGCTATAACTTTTCACTCGGGTATCCGATTAAGGCAAAGTTGGTATCGTTGGAAAGCTGAATCATTTATATACAATTTGGTGGGTATTGAGATACAAAATTCTATGCATATAAAAATTTATTCACGTTCAAGGTAAACTCTTATAGAATCGAATACTAAACTTTGGATGAATCAAAATATTTTAGCTTAACTTTGTTCTAACTGATTCTTTTGAACATTTTTCACCTAGTCATCACTTTACACACTAGGATAAAGATCATGACACATGTATTCAAAAGAAATTCATGAAATTAGAGTCAACACATGTAAGAACAATGCCTCAAAGTCTAGCCCAAAAATATGGGGTGTTACAACGATAAACTTATGAAGTTAGAAGCCAGAGGGAACACAAGTCTAGTGTTCATTTTAGATTTCTTACGACCAAAAGCATTTAAGTTTTGTTACTTCCTACTATTCAAACCAAATTCCCCTATTTACTTTTTGTACTGCCCAACTATTTCAACAAGTTTGAGAGATAATTCTGATGTATTCCTTGTGGGTTCAACTCCAACCTAGTTGGGTCACAATATTTTTTATGCGACCATTATATAATCTTAGAAGTGAAATTTTGAGCAACATCACAAACCATTTTTAGTGACTCTCTTAATAGATTAGTATACCATTGAAACAACTTAGATTTTTGCCCTTGAAAATTTTTTATGTTCTGAACTTTTTGCCCTGGAAATGACTCACTTGACGAGTCATAATATGTCATTGCAGGTCACAGGACCTAGTAATAATGAGTCCATAAGTCTTTGACTAAGTCACTGCTTTGATAATGACTAGACTTAACGAGTTGTATAGACTCGTAATGAGTCATAAAAAGGGAATTCATAATGTTCCAGTGTTCACGCAATTAGGTTTTTCTCTGACTATGACTTGGACCCTACGATTCATAGGGTCACGTGATGAGTCAATTGACTGAGTTACAAAGATAACAATAGGTAGGGATCCTATAGACTGTTTTGGTTATGACTCGTGGTGACGAGTCGTAAGGTATGGTTATGAGTCGATGGGTGACTCGTAGCCAAGAATGATAGTTTTTTAGTTTTTAAGTTGAGGAAACTTTGGACATTTCCCACTTTAACCTTTCTGACCCCATGACTTAAAACCATCTTTAGGACTTCATTATCATATTATTCCCAATCAAACACTCTCAAATTCTATCAAACTTTTCTTTCAAGTTAAGGTTAGGGTTTTAAAAGAAGTGATCACCTAAGGTCCTAAGGGTGCTATCTCCTCTAAATTTTGTGGTATTCAGGGTATGTTACTCTTCCCTCATTGTTAATTTTTTAAAAGTATATAACTTAAAGTATTATTTATGAGATATTCATACTGGTTTTATAACAAGGGTTGAGCATTTGAATACTTATTGCTAAACAATGTTTTCCCATGGTTTAATTATGATTATTCATATTTTAAACATTGCTTTGAACTTATGGGTGCATGGGAATGGTGTTTAAACTAAGGGGTTAGGGTTAAACCCCAATTTAATAATTTTGCCTTGATTATGGTTATGGGAAATTGTATGCCCTCAATATGTTTGTGAAATTGACAGTGAAAAGTGTTTTTGTAAAATAGTTTAGTTACCCACTTGTAATAATGCATTGGCATAAAAAGGATAATGACGTATTCATATTTTTCTTGAATGGTCTTGGTGGTCATGTATTAATGGTGGAATTGGAACCTTGCAGGTTTGGTTGATTAAATGGGCTCAAGTTTCGAATGATTGATTATTTGAATATCTTTTGACCTATGGATTTGACTCCCAATTGATCATGTAGATGACATGGCATGATGATATTAACTTGTAAGCGAGGTTGGTATTACAATACCAATGGGATGTCTTGGTGTGTAATTAGTTTAATTAAGATGGGAATATATGTTAAATATTTTAATTGGGTTTTAAAGAGGGTTGTGTAGCTAACCGTAGAAGGTGGAGGTCCTGAGGGAACCAACATTGGAAACCACGCTAGCTGGTGTGGGGGTCGTCATGGCTTGAGGTTTCGATTTTCATTGCTAAGACCAGGTGGTTCAAGTCTACCTTATTATTATAATTATGATTGGAGGGTTAGAATCCACCATATCACAATGCATGATCGGGAGCTTAAGTCACCTTAGTATATGATTAGAGGGTTTTAGTCCCCCATGCATATATGTACGATCTTTCTTCGATTTGTGTAGCTACATGCACTGGGGACTTATCGGGGGTGAGAACTGGGGCCTATATATCCTGTGGGTACTATTATTATGAAGTTTAAGCTACACAACCCAGGTTAAGACTTTCAAACATTTATGTTGAGCCTTGTTCCCTATCATGATATGTGATATAATAATATGTATGTGAATTTAGTTATGTGCATTGGATTTTGAATGATGTTAAACTGTTGATCATGGTATTATGTTATCCTTACCCCTGAGTGTCATGCTAGACTTTACCCCGCTAACCATCTTCAAATGTGGTATCTCCATGCGATACAAGGATTGACCATACTTCTACTTATCTTGCACAGTGATTCAGATTTGGGGTCAGTTCATGATTTAACATTGAAGTGGTGAGCTTGTATATATTGGAATTCTATATTTCATGTTTTGGTCTCTTAGGTCTTAGATTATTTAGATGTGTTTTGGCTATAGTCGGGGGCATGTCTCGACACCTTATTGGTATTTAGTTTTGGTACTTTATCTAGAAGACTTTGTTGGATTACTATAGATTTAGGAGATGTTGGTCGTCTATTGGTTATTAATTATAGAAGTATCTTTTGTTCTCTAAATTTATCTTGTTTTATGCTAGAAATCCATCCGGCAGAGGCGATATTATGGTGGTTTGTTAGGTGTAAGGGGGTGGTCTCCGATCCCCGATGAACTTGACATACCCGTCATGGATAGACCTTGGTTTATGTCATGAAAAAGTGGTATCAGAACCTAGGTTTGGTGCCATTGGATTTCCAACAAAGCCATGTCAAGTATAGTCTCTTTTATGGGTATGTAGCGCACCACACTTATAAAGGAGAGGCTACGAGGCTTTTAGGAATATTTCCCTTTCTTGTGATCTAGTTTTAGAGTTATAGAATCTAAGGTCATGAAATTTCATCTAATTCCCATATGTTTACTTTTCAGATTCCTCACATAAGTCTGATGCTTGTGGAAATTCTTTTGTCTCATCGGAGGACAATATCGATGGAACTCATCCTACCCCTGGGGTGATGACCTAGTTTAGGTTTGATTTTTCTATTTTTCTTAGTGGAGTTCCATCGGTTCCCCCTAGTTCTCCTTGGACACCTTAGGACAAAGTGCCTAATGTGGAGTTCCTTCATTTTATTCACCTGTTGACCTAGATAGTAACGTCTCTATCACTCTAGTCTGGTCTTCTTAGTGGGAGAAGGAATTAGGCTAATATGAGGGAGATGTGGAAGAAGAAGTAGGGTAGGGGTCATCACAGTATCAATAGACATGAGAGATAGTGGACTAAGTAAGGGAGCAAGGGAAATTTTTGTTTATACCCATTGGTTAGAGTCCCTTACCCAAAGCCACTTGGTAATCATTATTTTAAAAAGTGCATAGGTTTTATGACACATCGTGCCTAATATAAGTCTAGTAGTGCTTGGTTAGTCCCTCTCTATCCTTCTTGCCAGTTCTGTGGTCAGTGGCATCATGGATTTTGTTGTGTGGGGAAGAATCAATACTTCAAGTATGGTCAACCCGGTCATATGCAGCGACATTGTCCTTCAGTCGCTGTTGCTACTGGAGCCAATAAGATTTTAGTTCCTATCTCTTCAATTTTCGTACCAAGGGGTGTTACTTTTGATACCGACACTGGCCAAAATTGTCTTTATACTCTTGCTACCCTCCCAGAGTCTGAGGCATCACTAGATGTCATTGCTGGTTTATTTTAACTCTTTCCCTATGATATGTATTACTTTTTTGATTTGAGGTCTTTTTTTTATGTGACCCTTCATGTGGATGTTTATTTTGGTTTAATCCTAAGTGTACTTTGGATTCATTTTTCTGAGACCACCCCAATGGGTGACTCCATTGTGCCTAAAAGGGTCTATAGGGGTTGTGTCATGCCGGTCAATGGTATGGAGACCTTGGTTGATTTAATAGAGTTGGACATGGTAGAATTTGATATGATTTTAGGGATGGATTGGTTACATTCATGCTATGCATCTTAGGATTGTTGGACCTGTAGAATCAATTTACATTTCCCAAATGAGCCGGTGATTGAATGGGAAGGTAGTTACCTAGTGCCTAAGGAAAGGTTCATTTTGTATCCTAGAACCCGAAGAGTAATTTCCAAAAGCGAGCCTCTATCATCTAGTGCATGCTAAGGATTCTAGATCTGAACATCCTTCTTTGCAGTCTGTGCCTACAGTCTATGAATTTTCTGAGGTGTTCCCTGATGATGTTCTTGGTGATCCTCCCAATAGGAAAATTGGTTTTTACCATTGATCTCCTTCCAAACACCCATTCTATCTCTACCCCTTCTTACGAATGGGTCCGACTGAGTTGAAATTACTTGAGGAGTAGTCAAAAGATATTATTGGTAAGGGTTTGTTCGCACTAATATTTCTCTATAGGGTGCTTCTATTCTTTGTACATAAGGAGGATGGTTTTCTTCGAATATGTATAGGTTATCGATGGGTGAATAAGAAATTTAGGGTAATCTCCTTGTGGGGTGGACTATATATATATATATATATATATATATATATATTTTACACGAGGTACTCTGTTAGTGGTGTATTATTGTTGATAGATATTAAGTTTGAATCATAGATGTTGATTTTAGCTAAATGAGTATGTTAGCTTTAGGATTGTAATGCCTGATTTGTGAGATTAAATTGGTGGGCTTGACGAGGTGTCCAGAAGAGAGGAGGTTGATAACTTAGGGAATACTGGAGTGGGAAAATTGTGATGTATAGGCCAGAGATCCAGGTTTCACTGATGGATTAAGGGTTAAGTCATTTGATGGATTAGGACATGGAGTTTGTATGAATATGCTGAACCCCAGGTAGCCTATCGATAGATGAGGTTTTAAGTATAAGAGAGCCAAGTGTCCCTAGTACATGTCCTTGGTGATATCCCTTAGAGAAAAGTATTGTGCTTATAGGTGTGATAAAATGGAGATCGAGGGCTAATGTTAATTTTTCTCATAGCAGAGGGGTTTAAGGGAGAGTCGGGGTAAATTTACTCCTATTCTAGCGATTCTCTCCTATTTTAGTTAAGAGGGCACTCTCTAGTGTTGTATGCATTCTAATAGTGCCTATGCCTAAGTCCCGTATTCTACATGCTGTGTATGCCCATACTCCATCCCCTGAACTAAAGGAAATAATGGTTCTCAGAAATCTGAGCTTCCAAGTGTTCAAGCTCTATGTCATGAAGCTCATGATCCATAAATTCATGTCTCACATTATGCCTAGTTCCAAGTAGAAATCCTCGCTTTGTTCTATGAATATGAATCTCGGCTTTATGTTATATTACCCATGATATATGTAGTTGTGTTTCTCCTGGTGCCGAGTATTAAGGACTCGTGATATGGTATGTTTATGTTGGAATGAACCTCTATTTAAAACCTAGGTGGATACTACAAAGTACTTCGTGCCTATTGTACCGTGTCTCATTTTACAGGTCTCACCTTGAGTAGTACGGCAAATAGGAATTGTAATTAAAAAGTAACCCCCCCATTCTTGATACTTGTACTCTAGTTCCTTTGTGATTCTTCTTATGTTAGGATGGTAGTGGCTATTGAAGTGTAGTAATATTTTGGATGAGAGAGTAGATGTGCACTATTGTAAATTTTTTTTGGGGTGACTACTCAAGCTAAAATTATAGATAAATTGGAAGAGTAAGATAGACCTTTGTTATGTGAAATAGTTAAGAAGAAGGGATGTGGTGAAATCCACCTTGGTAATGATGAGAGTTTCTAGTTTTGGGTGGTAGATTCGTAAAGCGGGGGTAGAAAAGCAGGCTTGAATATGCGATTGATAAATACACAAAAACATTGTGTTATAAGGTTAGTACTCCTAGATTGAGACCCGAGATTACTTGAATTATTATGTTAAGATCGAGTAGTACTATTGGAGTGGTGTAAAGTATAGGGTCCCATGGCTTACACTAGCACCTTTAACTTCGAGTAGTCTTTAACATGGGAGGGAGATACAACAATGCTTAGGTCTTTTAGTTAAGTGTTTTGTGCGGGAGGTAGGAGGTTGAAATGATGGAGTGTTGTATTCATAGTTGAAAGCTTAGCGGAGAGTATGGTCATATTAAAGGATTATTAGATGTATTGTTTAGGAGGAAGGAGCTATATGGGAAGCTAGAGAAGACATAAAAAAATCTAAGTACCCATTGTTGTTTTCCGTCTCTAATAATTGTTCTTAAGGTATGTTATTCTGAACATCTTTGTTTCTTAACTTTGTTAAAGGAAATTATGATTACTTGATATTTTTTTTTCTAACTTTGTTAAAGGAATGGTTATTCCATGATATCTTTGATCTCTGACTTTGTTAAAGGGAAGTGTGGTTGTTAGTTGTATTAAAATTGTGCTTGTAATTTGCTTGACTGATCATTTGAGGATGAATGATCCAAGTAGGGGAGAACTGATACATCCCAAATTTTGGCCCTTGAAAATTTTGTTAGTTCTGAGCTTTCTACCTTGGCGACGACTCACCTGATGATTCATAATGTGTCTTTATGGGTCATAGGACCCGGTTATAATGAGCCCAGAAGGATTTGCCTAAGTCACTGCTTTGATAACAATTAGACTTAACGAGTCTTAAGGAGGGTATTTCGTAATGTGTTCAATGTTCACCCAATTGGGTTCTTCTCTGACTACAAATACTCGTAGGGTCACATAACGAGTCAGTTAACTAAGTCGTAAGAACAATAGCAGGTGGGGGTCTTGGAGATTGTTTTTGTTACGACTCATGGTGATGAGTCGTATCGTGTGGTTACGAGTCAATGGGTGAGTCATAGCCAAGGGCGATATTTTTTCAATTTTTAAGCTGAGGGAACTTTGGACATTTCCCACTTTTACACTTCTGATCCCATGACTTAAAAACCATCTTTGGGACTTTATTACCATATAATTCCCAATCAAACACTCTCAAATTCTCTCTCAAACTCTCCCTTCAAGTCAAGGCTAGGGTTTCAAAGAAAGTGATCATCTAGGGTTCTAAGGGTGCTATCTCCTCCAAATTTTGTTGTATTAATGGCATGTTACTCTTTCATCATTGTTAATTTTGTCAAAGCATGTGAGTTAAAGTATTGTTCATAAGATGTTCATAATGGTTTTTTAACAAGGGTTGAGGGTTTTAATGCTTATTATTGCAAAATGTTTCCCATGGTTTAATTATGATTATTCAAGTTTTAAACATGGCTTTGAACTTGCGGGTGCATGGGAATAGTGTTTAACCTGAGAGGTGAGGGTTAAAGCCCAAGTTGATGATTTTGCCTTAATTATGGTTTTGGGAAATTGTATGCCCTCAACATGTTTGTGAAATTGACAATGAAAAGGTTTTTTGTCACATAGTTTGATTTACCCACTTGAAATAATGCATTGGCATAAAAAGGATAATGAAGTATTCATGTTTCCCTTGAAAGGACTTGGTGTCTATGTATTAATGGTAGAATGGTAACCTTATGGGTTCGGTTGATTAAATGGGTTCGAATCCCGAATGATTGATTATTTGAATATCTTTTGACCTATGGGTTCGATCCCCAATTGGTCAAGTAAATGACTTGGAGTGATGATATTAGCATGCAAGAGAGGTTGGTATGATGATACCAATGGGATGTCTTAGTGTGTAATTGGTTTAATTAAGATGGAAATAAGTGTTAAATATTTTAATTGGGCTTAAAAGAGGGTTGTGTAGCTAACCGTGGAAGGTGGAGATCCTGGAGGGACCGACACTGGAAACCGTGCAAGCCGGTGTGGGGGTCATTGCAACTTAAGGGTTTGAGTTCCCTTGCTAAGGCCAGTTGTTTGAGTCCACCTTATTGTTATCATTATGATTGGAGGGCTCCAGTCCCCTTTATCAAAATTCATGATCGAGTGATTAAGTTAGCTTAGTATATGATTAGAGGGTTTGAGTCCCCAGTGAATCTATTTATGATTTTTCTCTGATTAGTGTGACTACACACACTGGGGTCTAACCAGTGGGTGAGAACTGGGGCACATATATCTCATGGGTACAATTATTATGATGGTTAAACTACACAACCCAGGTTAAGACTTGCAAAAGTTTATGTTAAGCCTTGTTCCCTATCCCGACCTATGATATAACATATATGCATATATATTTGGTTGTGTGCATTGGATTTTTAATGATGTTAAACTATTCATCATGGTATTATGTTATCCTTATCCCTGAGTATCATGCTAACTTTCCCTTCACTAACCATCTTTGGACTCTTTCCCACACGATGCAGGAATTTGCCATACTTTAACTTCTCCTGCACAATGATTTAGATTCGGAGTTGTTCGTGAATTGACATTAAAGTGGTGAGCTTCCATACATCGGAAGTCTACATTAATGTTTTAGTCTTTTAGGTCTCAGATTTTATATATGTTTTTTTGCTATAGCCGGGGACATTTCCTGATACCTTATTAGTATTTAGTTTTGGTACTTTGTTTTGAAGGCTTTGTTGGATTACTGTGGATTTGGGCGATGTTGGTTGGGTGTTGGTTTTTTATTATAGAAGTATCTTTCATTCTCTGAATTTATCTTGTTATATATAGGGGTGGTATTGCGGTGGTTGGTTAGGTGCAAGGGGGTGTTCTCCGTTCCCTAGCGGACGTGAGATACCCATCACGACCAGACCTTGGTTCGAGTTGTGACGCATAGCCTCGCCTTAAAGGCATCAAACCACCTAATGGTAAATCTACACTCCTCCTGTACAAAGCCTTAAATGGACCATGTAGATACTAAAATAGTAATTGTTATTATATACAAACTTTGCCAAATATAGGTATTGATCCCAATTACCTTTAAAATCCTTCACATATGCATGAAGAATGTCCTCCAACACTTGGATCATTCACTTGCACAACCCATTGTTCTAAGGGTGAAAAGTTGTACAAAGGTCAACCTAGCACCCAACTCTTTATGCAATTTCTCCCAAAAGGTAGAGGTAAATTGAGTTCCTCTATCCAAGTAATAGAAATAGGGACCCCATGCAATTGAACAATCTCCTTAAGGTAAATCTTGGATAACTTTGTTTCATTATAAGTCACCAGTACTAGAAAGAAATGTGAAGACTTAGTCAGCCTATCTGAAGTCAGCCTATCTGCAACAACCCATATAGAATCGTACTTCCCCAAAGTCTTGATAAACCAACAATAATATCCATAGCTAACCTCTCTCATTTCTATTTAGGAATGGGCGTCCTTTGAAAAGCACCACCAGGCTTCTGATGCTCATACTTTTTCTACTAGAAACTTTGGCATTTAGAAATAATATCAACTATGTCCCACTTCATATTACCCCACTAGTAATGCTACTTAAAATCACGTTACATCTTGGTCAACCAGGATGTATAGAGTATTTCAAACAATGAGCCTCAACTAGAATAGTAGGAATTAAATCATCAACAGGGGCACACAAACCCACCCCTTAATATACAATATACCCTCACTATCAAGAATGACCTCCTTGGCCTCACCCTATAAAACTTTATCACAAATTTTTTTCAACTTTGAATCCTCAAACTATTTATCCTTGATATGATCAACAAATATATACCTTGCCTCTATGATAGCTATCAATCCTCATCCTTTAGAAACTTTAAGCCATATGAACTTGTTAGCTAGAGTCTGAATCTCTCTAGCCAACGGATGCTTGGTAGCATTCAAATAAATAAAGCTACCCATACTTGCTAACTTTCTGCTCAATGCATCAGTCACATTAGGCTTTCCCGAATAGTATCAAATGGTGATTTGTTAATCTTAAAGCAACTCTGTTAATCTAAGTTAACTCAAATTCAAATACCTCTATGTGAACATATGCTGTAAACTATGGTGATTAGTAAACACTACATAACAAACCTCACATAATTAATGCATCCATATCTTATGAGCAAAAACTACAATAGATGACTGCAAATCATAGGTTGGATAATTTCTCTCATTAATCTTCAACTGACTCGAAGCATAAGCAATCACTTTCTTTTCCTACATCTAAACAACATCTAAACTGGAACATGAGGCATCACAATAAATAATAAATTCCTTATCCTTTATAGGCAGAGTAAGAATAAGAGAGGTAGTCAATAAGGTTTTGAGCTTTTGAAAGCTCTCCTCACACTCTTCAAACCAAATAAAAGTATATCCCTCTGATTTAACATGTCATATGAGTAGAAATATAGGTAAACCCTTTCACGAACCTGTGATATTATTTGGCTAACCCTAAAAAACTATGATCTTCTATCACTGAACTAGGACTAGCCCTATTCTTAACCATTTCAATCTTCCAAGGGTCTACTATCACCTCTTCTTTCAATACCACATGCTCTAAAAAAGATTACTGAATCCAACCACAATTCACACTTAGATCACTTGTGCTTAAGCTTTCTTTTATTTTAACAAAGAAAGAACAATCCTTAGGTGATACTTATGTTCCTCCTTACTCTTAGAATAAACAGCTATACCATCAATAAAAACAATGATAAAATAATCCAAGTAGGTCTTAAACCCCCAGGTCTTAAGCGCCCCATTCATCAAACTCATAAAAGCAGCTGGGGCATTAGTCATTCCAAAAGACATCAAGAAACTCATAGTGCCCATACTTGTTTTAAAATGCAATCTTAGGAACATCGTCAACCCAAATCTTAAGTTGATGATATCTAAACCTCAAATCAATCTTGGAAAGCATAGATACACCTGCACTAGTCAAACATATTATTGATATGAGGTAAAGGGTACTTGTTACAAATCGTAACCTTATTCAAATACCTATAGTGTATACACGTACAAAAGCTTCCATCCTTCTATTTTAGAAACAAGATAGGAGCACCCCACGGAGAGACACACAGATGGAAAATCCCTTTACTAATAAATCTTCTAACTAGGCCTTTAGCCTTCTCAACTCGGCTAGAACAATCCTATATAGAAGAATAAAAATCAGAAGGGTACTCAGCTCTTGATCAATATAGAAATCAATATGACAATCTGATGGCATGCCGACAAATCTGTAGGAGACACCTCTTGGAACTCACATTCTACAGGAACTAACTTAATAGGTGGGACCTCTGTAGTAGTGTCCCAAAGATATGTTGGGAAGGCCAAAAAACTCCTCCCAACAAACCTCTTAGCACGAATAAATGAAATACATAAAATTATAGTAGGACTATAATCGCCTCCCAATCAAGTCTATCCGCTCCCAACATACGGTCATTATATTAGCATGACAATCTAATATACCAGGATATGGAGACAACCAACTCATCCCCAAAATTATGTAAAAATCTACCATGCCTAGAATCATAATATCTGCCCAAGTGTATACTCCATAAACACAGCAGAACAAGAGCAATAAATCTTATCAACATTAACAAAATCACCAACAGGGTATACAAGTTAATAGAAAAGTAAAGTAGATATCACATCATGTCCAACCTCACAACAAAACTAGGGGATATATAAAAGAAAGTAAAACCAAGATCAAATAATATAGTGACCATCATGTCATAGATAAGAATAGTACTTGTAATAACAATATCTAATGCCTCTGCCTTAGGCTTGCCTTGAAAACCATAGAAATGGGCCCTATCACTAGTCTGAACATTACTCCAACCGAGCTGAGAACCACCTTGATAGGGACAATTACCATCCCTTTGTGCTTGGTGACCGCTACACCTACCCTATAGATAACCGCTACCATTACCACCACCTTCTATACCTAATAGAGCTAGAGATCGGGAAGCCTGCTACTAACCAAAATAGCCATACTACATGAAATTAGGACAATATATAACCAACCCTACCTCACTCAAAACATATATGATCCAAGGTGGGACATTGATATGAAAAAGATAAAGTGAGCTAACCCCTAAAATCTAAAGATGAATGGTTACACCTTAATAAAATCGTAGTATATACCTATATCATTGACTGAATATAGTGGATAGGTTATCCATGTGGACCCTGACCCCTAGAATAGGAACCACTAGATTGTCCTCTTAGGGCATTCTTTCTGCTACCTTGACATAATCAATTTCCCTTACACCCTTTATGTCCATAATAAAATCAATCATCTCCTGAAAATACTTACTTGAAGATGTCATCTGAAGAGCAAAAATCTGGAGACCTATGTTCATACCCTTCATAAAGAGATGAATCATCTCATCCTTACTTTGCAGTAGCTGAGATAAATACTAAGATAATGAATGGAATTTGGCCTTATAGGCCACAAATGACATATTCCCTACTCAACATGAGTGAACTCATTCTTTTTTCTGTCCCTTATTATACGAGGCATATACTTCTCTAGAAAAATTAAGTAAAAGTAAGTCTAAGTAAACAGAGGAAAATCTATAATCCTACACTCCATATAAGCTCTCCACCATATCCTGGTATCTCCTTAAAATTAGAAAAATGACTAATTCTACACCATACCTCTCAACCACTCCCACCATGTGAAGTCACTCCCAATAGTCAATAATGAACTCATAGGCATCCTCAAACTCCATGCCACAAAAAACCAGAGGATTCATCTTGATAAAATTATAGAACAAATTAGGCTTATCTCCAGCCATCAGTGGACCCACTACCCGTGTTAAGGCAATACTTGACCTTGAAGCCTCTTCCATTCGAGCAGCTATAGCAGCAATATATTGCACCCAGGATGTTGAATTATAGGTATACCGGCATAGTCCTATTTCTTGCCAACCATCTCAAATAGCTTAAAACTTACTAAATCTCAGAACTTGCTAAATTATGTCGAAAGAACTAAAATCAAAGAAACACCACTTTGAATTGGTGCTACCCTATCATGAACCAATATCCCCCTCATCCTGTATCATTATTACTCTATTCTCGTCTATTACAACTATATCCTTATATAGAGAAAAAGTTACTGGCCTCTTTTAAGTCAGTTCTATGGCCTGAGCCCTTTCCTCACCAGGTGTTGCTCTCTTTTCTCTACCTTATCCTTCCCTCACCCATCCTCTGCCACAAACTACAACCCCAATGGCCAATTTAGGCATATCTAGTCTTATTTCGTTTGCTTAAATTCTCAACATCTATGAAAATAAAAATTAAAAAGTTAGATATCAATTTGTATCACTAAATGCCAATTGAAATTAAGTAATAACAAGAACGAATGAAAATTTGAATTGTCCTAGTGTCCTGCAACCTATTAAAGAAATGTATAGATGTCTCTGTACCATTTCACAAGATGCTACTAGACATGAACTTGTATGATAAAATTGACACACCTAGGACTCTAAAACCAACTTTTCCATAATCTAAATAGTTGTTAGTGGTACCTTTGATAATATAAGGTCATATTAACCAAAGTTTGGCGTAATCAAACATAATTTTATTAAAACTCAAGAACTTAATTAATAACTTAAACTACTTTTGAACACCTCAAAAATTAGTACTACCCATCTGTGTAAGTCATAAATCACATATACAAACTATAAGGAGATATAAAATGGGAAAGATAAGTAAAATTCAAAAAATGACTATGAGGATCATTAAAACACACGCACACCAGCAACTCCAACTATAGAATCAATTATTTGAGGATGAGAAAAAAGAAGAGGTAGGGGAAGATGAACATAAAGAGGAACACCCACTAGGGTGAAGCTTAGGTAGCAACTTCCAAGGCTTATTTATGGTTAGTGAAACTTTTACCACCCTAGGGTCATTATTAGATGGTTAAGAAGATGAATGAAAATGTTGTAGAGAAGGAGGAGGTGACACTAGTTAGGGGTATAACTCTTCTCTTAATTTCTTATGAGATAATTTACTAGGAGGAGATGACACTAGTTGGGGGTATAACTTATCCCTTAATTTATTCTGAGATGATTTACCTAGTGCTTTATTTTTTAAGTGGCTTGGCTGGCATTAAGGCCATTCCTGATAGGCCTACTTCCTAATTTCTAGGTGTTCAGCTGGCTACTATACCTTCTCCTAGTATGGCTAAGTCCACGGGGAATAATATTTTCCCTTTCCCGATGTTAGGTCCTACCATGTCTAGGACTGAGCATGATAAACTGACTAAGTTCCTGAAGATAAGACTTCCTACTTTTCTTGGCTCTGAGGTTGAGGATTTATTTGAGTTCATTATTGATTGTTATGAATTACTGCATAAAATGAGTATTGTTGAGCAACACGGTGTTGAGTTTGTTACCTTCTAGCTATAAGGTGATGCCAAGTAGTGATGGAGGGCATATGTAGAGTGTCGATCACCAGTTTTGTCTCCATTGATATAGGCTCAGTTTTATATCCTATTTTTTGGAGAAGTATGCACCTCATACTTTTCTTAATTGCACGAAGGATAAGTTTCTTAGCATTGTGCAGGGCAATATATCCATAGCGACCTATGAAGCTAAGTTTTACGTATTATCCCATTGGGCTACTTGTTTTGCATAGAAAATTTCAAAAATCTAAAAATGTTTCAAACGTAATTTTTAAAATAGAGGCTCCACTTAATTTGATTAAGAAAAAATTAAGAAAATCTTGAAAATTATTTAAAAGACTAAAATAGAAATTATTTTACATTTTCCAAAAATCAGGTAAGGGTTCAAGTTAAATTCGAAAGAATGTGCTAGGCACATTTGAAAATCCACAAAATATGGGTCCTGATGGATTCATTTATTGGATAAACTTAAAAATTGATTAAATCACCTTAGAAAATAACTTGAAATCATTTTTTTGAGAAATCACAATGGGTAACATGATTTAGTTGAGATTAATTCATCCCAAATAATTGAAATAATCAAACATCAAAGTTTCAAAATAATTGTAGCTTTTAACACTTTTATGCAAGTCAAATTTTGAAATAAATAGTTAGCGCAAACTCATAAACGTGGATTCATACTTCCTAATAACTATGAAAGAACATAGAGAGTTCTTACGTTATCCTTGAAAGCTTAAATTTTCCCAAAAGGAATTTGCACTTGGATAAATGATTTTGAGATATTAAAAAAGTCTTGCTAAATTTATCTGTTTAAGAAAACTCTAGGGAATTCATACTAAGTTAAGACCAAGATTAGAGTTAATTACAAACAGGTTATCAAATATGAATTATAAAAAAAGACAATAAAGAGAAAGTTGAGATTTGGGCCCCTTGTGGCCCATCTTGATTCTGCCCAACTTTTGGACTTAATTTCATGGATTTAGTCCATGTTTTATCTTGGTATACTAGTTGTATATCCCAACACGTTTTGCTTGTTTTCCTGTATATTTGATGTATATAGATTGTTTACTTAGCCACATACACTAGCATCAATCTTCAGTCTTCTACCTGTATACTAGTTTACTTTACATATATTTTTGTTGTATATCACCTATAAACCCCTAATATTTGTAAGACCCCACAAAGTTCCCTCGTAGTACGAGCCTTAGAGTGTGTTAAGTGAAGTGTAATTCTGGCCCCAAAAGATTGAGAAGTGACTTCCCAAGTGATTGGTGTTTAAACCATATAGAGTTTTCTCAAATTTGACCTTTTGTCATGTAGATAATTGAATTAAATTCCCAACAATACCAATTTCATCTAAATTCGATATCAAGGTGAGAATTTATGGTCGTTTTAAGAGAGTTGTCAGAACCACCCAGGTGCGACGGACGATCCAATGGATCGTCGAGTCTGAGATGGACCGTCGCTCGGCCCATCACAACCAAGGCAATAACCCCCTTTTCTGAACTAAGTGTGATGGGCCATCAAGGATACAATGGACCATCGTTGGGACTGTCGTATTGAGAAAGGGTGGTCTCACCCTAGCCATTGTGCGATGAATGATTCGATGGACCATTTGACTTGCAATGGACCGTCACTCCAACCTTCCCATCGAGGCAGTGTGTCCTATTCTAGGCCAACATACGATGAACAACTCGATGGATCGTCGAACTTGAGATGGACCGTTGCTCCGACCGTTGCAGCCCCCGTTCAGTGTTTTTAACTCATTTTAACAAGGGGCTTTTGGAACTTTTCCATTTTAACCCTAATATATATTCCAAACGAACTTGACAACTTTATTATCTCCCAAAATATCCAAAGGCTAGGGTTTCTCCCTCAAGATTAAATGTAAATTCCTTCTCCAAGAAATCCAAGAACTCACCATAGATTCAGCAAATTGAGTTAAGATTTGAGTCCACAAGTTCAAGGGTTGCAAGAACCCTCTCTCCAGAGTAAGAAGAGGAGTTTAGAGCAAGCTTGTTCATTCGATTTCATAATCTAAGGTATGTGGGGTTTTGAACAAGGGTAATCCTTTCACCCTTATGCCCAAAGACTTATTTAAATTGCAATTTCTCTATAATTTATGAGATTTTACATGAAATTAAATTAGGGTTTTTCACCCATTGTTATTGGTTGTATGCTTTGGATGTTTTCCTTGAATTGAGAGTCTAATGGCATGATTTTTACATGTTTTCTTGAGAAATTACAGCTGGGTCTAATAGTTGAAATGTTTGAGATATTGAAGTATATGAGTATGTTGAGATTTTGAGATAAATTGCTGAAATTTTCAGATTTCTACATGAGTTATGAATCTATATGCTATCTATTATGCTTTTAATGAGTTTTAATTTCAGATTGAATTATGGATTATTAAGCCCTACTCGAGACTTGAAATTTTATGAACTCTTGTGCTATAAGAACCCATGATTTGAGTATTCTGAGATTATTGAGAAATGTTTTGACCTAATGGTCATTGAGTTTTGAAGTCCACTCTACTACATGAGATTACCGATTTCATTATTGGGTTCATGGTGAACCATGCGATTATTTCTTAACGTGAATTTTTATGAATGAGCGCAGATAATCTAAAGGGAGTAGTATTTAGCATCGAGCGGGTAAGTTACTATGGTTTCTTACCCCAAAACTATGTGCCACTGTAGGTTGGGCCTGAGGCCGAGTTTATGATTATTATTGGGCCTAAGGCAAGGTTGATATTGGTCTTGATGTCGAGTTTATTTAGTGATCACTGGACCTAGGTTATACTCCTTGGCAAGAGTATGATGCCTCTCCCCAACGTGAGGTCTCTTCCTTAGGAGGACAAGACGTTGGACTCCAAGTAGCTCGCATGGTTTATGTCGGTTAAGAGAACCTCCCTTGACATTTAAACTTCGAGATCAGTTATTCCCTAAACTAAAGTATTTTCCACTGAGATAAGATATTTTCCTTTAAAACTAAAATACTTTCCCTTGATATGAGTATTCTTCCCTAAAATCTTAAAATGAGATATTTTCCTTACGTGAATGAAATGCCTTCAAGTATGTTACAAAGTTATATGATTTTGAATTCCAAGTATTTGAGTTCAAAAGAGTTATGAGTTCTTAAGCATTGAAGAAGTTTTACTCTCCATGAGACATATGAATAAGTTGAAAGTATTGTATAAAGTTTTCTTTAGCCTACTGGTAATGAGAATAAAAGAAGATTACTGATTTCAAAGTTAAACTATGATGACTCACAAAATTTGTGTTACATACTCCATTCTACATAATTCATGAGCTTTACATTTTATACTTATTCAAGCCATGTGAGTCATTACTTATTGCATGCATGATTTGATTAAAGAGTATTGATGTTGTTTTATATAAATTCATGCACCCCCACATACTCAGTATATTCCCAAGTGCTGATCTATATATACGTCTATGTGCTATATTGTCTTAAATGTAGGTTTAGATGTTCAGTCCCAGCCTCGTCAGTAACTTTTGAGTACCTCTATCTACATCCCTACAGCGGTGAGTCCTCATGGTTAGAGGACCTATCGTCAGATATTTCAGTATTTGAGAGACTATGTTATTACTTTCAATTTATTTTCAGTCAGTTGGGGACCTGTCCCAATGGCTCTCTAGTTCATGGATTAGTAGAGGCTTTGTTAGACTAGTTATTAGGTTATGGTTGTGTTAAGGTTTTTAGTATTGTGGTCATTTGGATAGAGCATTTTCTCTGTATTTCCTTTCATATGATATGACTATGCTAGTGTTTGAATTATTTTATCTTGAAATGAGTTATTAGGAGAAACAAGCTCAAAGGGTTAGCTTGGGGATACTTGTAGCTTTAAGCATCGTGTGACGTCCTGGGAGGTGATTTTGGGTCATTACAAACTTAATATCAGAGCCTAAGGTTTTAAGGAGTCCTAGAGATTCTAACAAGCCGCGTTGAGTAGAGTCTTGATCATCGGTCTATAGCGCACCACATCTACGAGCAATAGGCTACAAGACATTTTAGGAAAAAATTGTTTCTTCTTTTAGATTCTATCGTGCCTATAATTTTCCCTCTCATCTAATAATTTATGCTCTTCTATTTTTAGAAAATGCCTTCCCGAAGAGTAAATGTCTGTGAAAACAATGATGAAATTGATCCTTTGAATGAGACGGTATCTTATGCCAAGTTTTAGGCAGCCTTTCAGGAGTTAAGCCAAGCAGTCACCATCAATATTTGGGCCAATA
The DNA here is from genome assembly GCF_002878395.1 of Capsicum annuum. Taxonomy (NCBI): domain Eukaryota; kingdom Viridiplantae; phylum Streptophyta; class Magnoliopsida; order Solanales; family Solanaceae; genus Capsicum; species Capsicum annuum. Next base: position 45,404,133 of record NC_061114.1, read on the forward strand.
ACCATGCTATAGTTTTTAATCAGCAGGGAGATGATGTAGTCGTGGCTAAAATCTAAGATTTTATGCCTATGAATCCGCCAGAGTTTTATGGGTCTAAGGTAGATAAGGAACCACAGTTGTACCTTGAGGATGTAAGAAAGATCAAGCAGGTTATGCATATTTCTGAGAAAGAAAGTGTTGGGTTGGCGTCCTACAGGCTGAAGGACATTTCTTAAGACTGGGTTGTATCATGGAGGAAGGGTAGAGGCCAGAATATCTCTCCTAAGACTTGGAAGGTATTCCAAGATGTATTCTTGGACAAGTTATTTCCGCTTGAGATGAGGGAGGCAAAGATTGAGGAGTTTATGAACTTGAGGAAGGGCTCCATGACTGTGAAGGAGTACTGATTGAAGTTCAATCAGTTGGCCAAGCTAGTATGAGCAAGTTCATGACAGGTGTTTCTGGTTTGGTACTAAAGGAGTATAGGACCGCGATGCTGCATAGGGATATGGATCTGGCTAGGTTGATAACGCATGCCCAGCAGATAGAGGCTGATAAGATTAGAAAGAGAGATAAAGTGAGGGGTAACAAAAGAGCTAGATCTAAGAAACATGAGTTTAGCCATCCTAGGTTCAATGGAGGGAACCACCCTCAGTTTCTGAGATGTTCGTCTATGCCAATGCCTTTATCAGCTAGTGCTCCCGCGCCTAGAGGTAGGCAGGAGCAAGGGGCAAGTCTTTTATTTCTAGATCGTAGAACAGTGTAGGTAATAGGCCCCGTTATCCTCCTTATGCTAAATATAGTAGGGATCATCCTGATAAGTGTTTCATAGATCTAAGGGGTTGTTTTGGTTATGGAAAGTAGGGTCACAGACTTAGAGATTGTCATCATGCTAGACAGAGGAATAGAGGTGCTCGACCTTAGGCACCGGCTACCAGTGCACCAGTTTCTGTACCCCATCCCACCCCTTCTCAGGGCACTTCATGTAGCACTGCTGGTGGCTAGCACCAAAATAGATTCTATGCCTTACCAGCCCGTCAGGAGCAAGATGACTTTCCTGATGTTGTTACTGGTATGCTCTATGTCTTTTTCTTTGATGTATATGTGTTGTTGGACCCCGGGTCAAGTCTCTCTTAGGTGACCCCACTTGTGGCTGTGTATTTCAAAATGAGTCTCGAAAAGATTCTTGAGCCTTTCCTAGTCTCCACCTCCATCGGGGAGTTAGTTATTGCTAAACAAGTGTAAAGAGAATGTCCTGTTACTGTTCTTCATAAAGTCATACTTGTGGATTTGATACAGTTAGACATGGTGGATTTTGACCTTATTCTAGGTATGGATTGGCTTCATTCTTGTTATGCGTCTATAGAGTGTCATACCCGTGTGGTTATATTTCAGTTTCCTGATGAACCAGCTTTTGAGTAGTCCAGGAGTTCGATATCTCCCAAGAGTCATTTTATCTCCTATCTCAAAGCCAGAAAGCTAGTATCCAAGGGTTGCATCTATCACCTAGTTAGAGTCAAATACACTAAGTCCGAGGCTCCTACTATTTAGTCATCACTATTATTAATAAGTTTTCTGATGTTTTTCTGGAAGATCTCCTAGGGGTACCTCCCAATAGAGAGATAGAATTTGGGATTGACCTTCTTCCCGATACTCATCCCATTTCTATTCTGCCATACTGTATGGAACCTGCTGAGCTTAAGGAGTTAAAAGAGCAACTCATAGATCTTTTAGACAAAGGTTTCATAAGGCCCAGTATTTCTCCTTGGGGTGAACCTATCTTATTCATGCAAAAGAAAGATGGTTCTTTGCGTATGTACATTGACTATAGTCAGCTTAACAAGGTCACAGTAAAAAATAAGTATCCTCTTTTAAGAATTGATGACCTGTTTGATCAGTTGCAAGGTACAAGTTATTTCTCCAAGATAGACCTTAGATTCGGCTATCACCAGCTTAAAGTCGGGGAATATGATATTCCAAAGACAGCTTTCCGAACCCACTATGGTCACTTTGAGTTTCTAGTTATGTCCTTCGAGCTGACCAATGCCCCGGCAGCCTTCATGGACCTCATGAACTAAGTATTCAAGCAATATCTTAATATATTTGTCATTGTCTTCATAGATGACATCCTTCTGTACTCCCGTAATGAGAATGACCATGCGAACCACCTTAGAATTGTCTTTCAAACTCTTAGAGATCACCAGTTGTTCGCCAAATTCAGTAAGTGTGAATTTTAGCTAAGGTCTATAGCCTTTCTAGGTCATCTTGTTTCAGCCGAAGGTATTAGAGTTGATCCCTAAAAGACAAAAGCTGTAAGAAATTGGCCTAGACCTATCTCTCCATCTGACATTAGGAGTTTCTTGAGTCTAGCGGGCTACTACCACCATTTTGTTAAAGGTTTCTCTTCTATTGCGTCTCCCATGACCTGGTTGACTCAAAAGAAAGTTAGGTTCTAGTGGTTAGATTCCACTGAGAAGAGTTTTCAGGAGTTGAAGACTCGACTTACTTCAGCCCTTGTGTTGACTTTTCCTAATGGTACAGATAGTTTTGTGGTGTATTGTGATGCCTTTAGAATTGGTTTGGGTTGTGTGTTGATGCAAAGAGGTAAGGTTATATCCTACGTCTCTAGAAAGTTAAAGTTGCATGAGAAGAATTACCCAACCCATGATCTTGAGTTAGCTGCTGTGGTCTTTGCTTTGAAAATCTGGAGACACTATCTTTATGGTGTTCATGTAATGTGTTTACTGATCATAAGAGCCTGTAGTATATGTCTACTTAGAGAGAATTAAATCTTAGGTAGAGGAGGTGGTTGGAGTTGTTAAAAGACTATGATACGAGTGTGTTGTATCACCCGAGAAAGGCCAATGTCAAGGTAGATTCCCTTAGTAGGTTTTCTATGGGTAGTGTTACCTATATAGTAGAAGGTGAGAAATAGTTAGCTCATGATGTGCATTATTTGGCTAGATTGGGTGTTAGGTTGCTTGATTCAGCTAAGGTAAGTACTTTGGTGCAGAGTAGTTACAAATTCTCTTTAGTTTCGGAAGTGAAGGAGAAGCAAAATAAGAATCCTAGTTTGGTCAGACTAAAGGAGGCAGCTAAAGACCAAAAGGTAGAGGTTTTCTCCCAAGGGGGAGATGGTGTGTTGAGATTGCAAGGTAGATTATGGGTTTTGTTTGTTGATAATATGAGGCAGAAGATTATGGTTGAAGCGCATGGTGCTAAATATTATATTCATCTCGGTACTACCAAGATGTACCGCGACTTGCGTGAAATCTGTTGGTGGAATGGTATGAAGAAGGATATAGCAAAATTTATAGCAAAGTGTGCAATGTGCCAACAGGTTAAGGTAGAGCACCAAAGACCTGGTGGTGTGATGCAAGAGTTTGGTATACCCACTTGGAAGTGGGAGGTGGTGAATATGGACTTCATGACCGGGTTGCCTCTTTCTCATCATCATCATGATTCGATTTGGGTTGTTGTGGATAGGCTGACTAAGTCTGCATATTTATTGCTCGTGCACACATCTTATACAACTGATGATTATGCTAGATTGTATATGCAGGAGTTAGTTAGGCAGCATGGAGTTCCCTCGTCCATCATTTTGGATAGGGTCACTCAATTTACTTCTCAGTTTTAGAGGACATTTCAGTAGGGTCTTGGTACCCAAGTTCCTTTGAGTTCTACTTTTCACCCACAGATAAATAGTCAGGCTGAGAGGACCATTCAAACCCTAGAGGATATGTTGTGGACATGTGCTCTTGATTTCAAGGGTAGTTGGGATGAGCATTTGCCATTGATAGAATTTGCCCATAATAATAGTTACCATGCTAGCATCGAGATGACACTATTTGAGGCCTTGTATGGTAGGAAATGTTGATCACCCGTAGGTTGGTTTGAAGTGGGAGAAGGTTGTGATTGGGCCTGATGCAGTGTTTAAAACTATGGAGAAATTTAAGTTGATTAGAGAAAGGTTGAAGACCGCCCAGAGTCGTCAAAATTCTTATGCCGATGTGAGGAGAAGAGATCTTAAGTTTGAAGTAGGTGATTTGGTATACTTGAATATTTCACCCATGAAAGGGGTGAAGAGGTTTGGTAAAAAGGGAAATCTTAGTCCCCGTTATATTGGTCCGTATAGAGTCTTGAGCCGTGTTACTAAAGTATCCTATGAGGTTGAGTTGCCTGCAGAGTTGTCAGCCGTTCATTCTCTTTTTCATGTTTCCATGCTTAAAAAGCATACTGGTGATTCCATTGTGGTAGATCCTTCAAAGAGTTCTGATACTCAGAATAGTCTTTCATTCGATAAGATTCCTGTTGAGATTCTAGACATTCAGATCCATAGATTTAGGAACAAAGAGGTTCTCTTGGTCAAAGTTTTATGGAAGAACCAGTCAGTTGAGTGCGCTACTTGGGAGGCAGAAGTAGACATGCGATCCAAGTACCCGCACCTCTTTTCTGCGAGTTCAGATCAATATGAAAGTATTATTCTTTTTTAATTCAGCCCTTCTAATCGAAAGTTCGGCTATATGTATCTGTTCTTGCATGAGTTCTTGCTATTTTTGAGATATTCAAGAGTTTAGAGATATTTTGAGCCGTTTAGCAAATTGCTTCAGCTATATGTACTTTGTTTTTCCTATGTTCTCAGTCTAACTAGCGTCATTCAAGGATGAATGTTTTCAAGGGGGAGATATTGTAAGACCCTGCAAAGTTCCCTCGTAGTCAGTGCCTTAGAGCGTGTCAAGTGAAGTGTAATTCCATCCCTAAAATATTGAGAAGTGACTTCCCAAGTGATTGTTGTTTAAATCATATAGAATTTTCACAAATTTGACCTTTTGCCACTAGAGAAATGAATTAGCTCTCCAACGATACCAATTTCATCCAAATCCGATATCGGGGTGGGAAGTTATGACCATTTTACCAAGAGTTATCGGAACAACCCAGGTGCGACAAATGATCTGAAAGACCGTCAAGTCTGTGATGAACCATCGCTCGGACCATCGCAACCAAGGCAGTAACCCCCTTTTCTGGCCTAAGTGCGATGGCAAAAATGACAGACCGTCAAGGATGCAATGGACCATCGCATTGAGGCAATGTGGCCTCACCCTGGCCATTATGCGACGGACGATCCAACGGACTTTCGTACTTGAGATGGACCATTGCTTCGACCGTTGCATCGAGACAGTGTGTCCTATTCCTGGCTAACATGCGACGAATGACTCGACGGACCGTCGGACTTGCGACGGACCTTCGCTCCGACCGTCGCAGCTCCCATTTAGTGTTTTCAACTCATTTTAACAAGGGTATTTTGGGTCTTTTCCATTTAACCCACATATATATTCCAAACGAACTTGATAGATTCATTATCTCCTAAAACATCCAAAGGCTAGGGTTTCTCCCTCAAGATCAAATCTGAAACCCTTCTTCAAGAAATCCAATAACTCACCATAAATTTAACAAATTGAGTTGAGATTTGAGTTCCCCAAGTTCAAGGGTTGCAAGAACACTCTCTCAAGAGTAAGAAGAAGAGTTTAGAGCAAGCTTGTTCATCCAATTTCATAATACAAGGTATGTGGGGTTTTGAACAAGGTTAATCCTTTCACCCTTGTGCCCAAAGACTTATTTAAACTATAATTTCTCTACAATTTATGAGATTTTACATGAAATTAAATTGGGTTTTTTCACCCATTGTTATTGGTTGCAAGCTTTTGATGTTTCCCTTGTATTGAGAGTCTAATGGCATAATTTTGACATGTTTACTTAAGAAATTGCAGCTGGGTCTATACCCCATGATTTTATTCCTTGAGAAGCTAATAGTTGAAATGTTTGAGATATTGAAGTATATGAGTATGCTGAGATTTTGAGACAAATTACTGAAATTTTCAGATATCTACATGATTTATGAATCTATATTCTATCTATTATGCTTTTGATGAGTCTTAACTTGAGATTGAATTATGGGTTATTAACCCCTACTTGAGACTTGAGATTTTATGAACTCTTGTACTATAAGCCCACATGATTTGAGTATTCTGAGATTATTGAGAAATGTTTTGACCTAATGGTCATTGAGTTTTGAAGTTCACTCTACTACATGAGATTACCGATTTGATTATTGGGTTCGTGGTGAACCATGGGATTATTTTAAAAGTAGATTTTTATGAGATGAGAGCAAATAATCTAAAAGGAGTAGTATTTATCACCGAGCGGGTAATTTACTACTGTTTCTTACCCCAAAACTATGTGACAACATAGGTTGGTCCTAAGGCTGAGTTTATGATTATTATTGGGCCTAAGGCCGAGTTGATACTGGGCCCGAGGCCTAGTTTATTTAGTGATCACTAGACCTAGGTTATACTCCTTGCAAAGAGTATGACGCCTTTCTCCAACGTGAGGTCTCTTCCTTAGGAGCTCAAGACGTTGGACTCCATGTAGCTCGCGTGGTTTATGTCGGTTAAGAGAACCTCCCTTGACATTTAAACTTTGAGATCAGTTACTCCATAAACTAAAGTATTTTCCATTGAGATAAGATATTTTCCTTTTACACTAAAATACTTTCCCTTGATATGTGTATTTTTTACCTAAAAGCTTTAAATGAGATATTTTCCTAATGTGAATGAAAAGCCTTCAAGTATGTTCCAAAGATATATGATTTTGAATTCCAAGTATTTGAGTTCAAAAGAGTTATGAGTTCTTGAGAATTGAAGAAGTTTTACTCTCCATGAGACATATGAATGAGTTGAAAGTATTTTTTAAAGTTTCCTTTAGCCTATGGGTAATCAGAATAAGAGAAGATTACCGATTTCAAAGTTAAACTATGATGACTCACAAGATTTGTGTTACATGCTCTATTCTACATGATTCATGAGCTTTACATTTTATACTTATTCAAGCCATGTGAGTCATTACTTATTGCATGCATGATTTGATTAAAGAGTATTGATGTTGTTTTATATAAATGCATGCACCCCCACACACTCAGTATATTCCCAAGTGCTAATCCACATATACGTCTATGTGCTACATTGTCTTATGATGTAGGTTCAGGTGCTCAGTCCCAGCCTTGTCAGTGACTTTCGAGTACCTCTGTTACATCCCTACAGTGCTGAGTCCTCATGGTTCGAGGACCTATCATCAGACATTTCAATATTTGAGAGACTATGTTATTACTTTCAGTTCATTTTGAGTCAGTTGGGGACCTATCCAAATGGCTCTCTAATTCATGGATTAGTAGAGAGGCTTTTTTAGACTAGTTATCAGGTTGTGGTTGTGTTAAGGTTTTTAGTATTGTGGTCATTTGGACAGAGCATTTTCTCCGTATTTTCTTTCATATGATATGACTATGCTATTGTTTGAATTATTTCATTTTGAAAAGAGTGTTATTAGTAGAAACAGGCTCAAAGGGTTGGCTTGGGGCTTCTTGTAGCCTTAAGCACCGTGTGACGTCCTGGGAAGTGATTTCGGGTCATTAAAATATTCTATGTAAACCAATGTATACAACCATGATCTTTCACTAATCAATCTATTTTTGGCTTTGCTCGGGTTTTGCTTTGAGGTATTGGGCCTTGTTAGCCAATGAAGGCACTCATGCAAAGAAAATAATGTGAATTAGTCACTAGTGCAAAAGTAATGGAATCAAACTTTGAATACAATTAAAAAACTCAACAGGCTATTTAGGTACACATGTGCACATAACAATCTCATAGGCAAGCATTTAATGAAACCAAATGAGATACCCACTTATAGAAATTATCAAAGCCTTATCATTTTCATTCTAACTAAGCTATGCTTATGTAATACACCTTTGAGACTAAACACACAACTCATATAAAATCCATCATCTATTTTCCCTAAGAAAGAAAATCCCAGAAGGTGCTACCTGGGCACACAAAAATGATGACCAATGTCTGCAATCTATACCAATGCTACAGCTAGTATGGATTATCTTTTAAATTGATAGTTGGAAGCCCAATACACAACACCATCAACTGAACAATCTCTCCCTAAGGTGTCCATGTAATTAGTGATGAAACCATATCGTGTCAAACTCAAGAACACTTCTTCTACTGAGAAGACTATCTGAATTACCAATGAGAAATGAAAATCAAGGTTAAGGGTAGAAGAAACCACTATCAATTGTCAATGGGCCATCATCCAGACATTGATCAACTGTAATCTATCTGAGCTAAAGAATAAAAAATAGGTTACTAAAAAGCAGGCTTAGCTATCTTATAAGTGAAATCCTAACTGAGACAAATCTTAAAACAAAGGTTGTACCCAATATCTACAGCTCCCAATTGAAATTTCAACACCAAAGTAGAATCGCTCAGTCCCAACTATCCAAACAAGTCATATAGATGGTTAAGTAATCATGCTCCAAATCTAGCACAACTTCCAAGTAGCCTATCACAAGAGTCAAAGTCCAGGACTTGAGCCAACAAGCCTAAACCAAAGCCAAACACCTAATTACCCTCATTATCAAAGATTATGCATATCCCTACTGGATTCTTCCAGAGTTGAAAGAGAAATGTAGTTGAGAACTAAAATCCAAACAGAGGAAAAACTACAAGCTGAAGTCACAAGAGATCAACTGTAATACCCAATATTTTTTTCAGTTTCATTTAGCTCCTAGTGTGTTAAGGGTTAACTTTAAAAGTGAATAACTCTTGATACGTGTAGAATTTCCATCTTTAGACCCACAAAATTATAGATAATTAAATCAGCTTTCCATAGATACCAATTTTGCCTAAATCCGATACTCGAGTGAGAAGTTATGACACTTTTAGTGAGAAACAGTAGGCCAACGCGATAGCACTGCGTCACGATGGAGGGCAGATTTGCAATCATCCTCTTTCCACTGAAGCACCATGATTACACCATGTCACGATGAACCCTAAAATCCCATTTGTGACTTTCCAGTAGCTCACCTATAATACCCCATACTTGTACCTAGCTTGAAATCATCATAAGAATGTTAGAAACTTACTTTGAAAGATAAATATCTTTTTGTACACGTGGAATTTCTAAGATTTTCACTTTTTGTTGAGTGGGAAATTTAATAAGCTTTCCATCGATACCCATTTTATCAAAATCCAGAATTGGGGTAGAAAGTTATGGCCGAAATACAGAAAGCAGTCAAAACTGCACGGTGCGACGGTGAGAGCCGACGGACCATTGAGCTAGTGATAGACTATTTGCCAAGCCGTCGCAATAGAGACAGTGATACCATATTCTACCTAAGAGCAGTGGCTCATGTCGATGGACCATCGAGCTAACGACGGACCGTCGTCCAAGCCATCGTAGAGAGGTAGTGAACCCCTATTCTTCCCAGGTGTGATAGTCAGGACCGACGAACCGTCAACCCAGCAATGGACCGTCGTACCCACCGTCACCTATTTTATTTAGTTATTTTAATTTGTTTTTAAAAAAGGGTTTTTGGTCCTTTATCATACTTTCTAATGCCTAATAATACCAAATCAAAGCTCATAAGTTCATTATCCATCTACAACAACAAATTAGGGTTTTCTCTAAAAGATGATCCCCAAGAATAAGATCCAAATCCTTCTTCAAGAAACCAAGAGATTCAAGTTCTTCAAGTCCAAGAACTTCAAGAAACTCACAATAAAGGTATGTCATGTGTTGATTTATGGGTCTCTTTCACCCATAAAGCTCAAGAATCTCTTTTCAAAATACAGGATGTATGTATTTATAAATGTTCATGATTTAAATTGAATTGAAGTTCATGTCCATGTTGTTGTGGGGTTTTGATTCATCTTTTAAATTACATATTCCAATGATTGACCCTAGTAAATGATGATTTACATAATAATCATGATAAACCCTTTAAATTTGTAAATTTATTTATGCAAACATAAAAATTAGATGCATTGATGATGGTATAACCAAAGTATGCTCCCCATGTGTTTGATTAAATGCCTATGTGAAGGAAAAGTACCATACTAGTATGAAAATATGAAATCCCCATTCATGTACGAGTTTATGCATGTCAAGTGTTTGTTAGAATGTCTTAGTCAATGAATTATGGATATATGTATAGCCATTGTGGTGCATTGGAACTTGTACCTAATGAAATTTTGAACTTATTGTATTATGGATTGTGATATTGATCATGTATTCAAGAAACTCATTCTTTGTCAGTTTCCTTCTATCGAGTCCTAGGGGTACTTATACCTGAAAATTTAGCTGTGTGCCTAGAATCAATGTCATGTTTTCAAGATACTCTCAGTCAAGCCATGGTCCATAGAATTGAGTTCGTGATAACATGATTACTAAGTTCATACTAGTATAGTTCATGCATGTGAACCCTTTGCATTCAGCCTACCTCATATGCGTACCAGTACATTCAAACGTACTGACTCATTTACGCTATGGTGTTTTATACCATAGGTTTAGAAGCACGAGCTCCAGAGCATCAGTAGCATTGCAGTCTCAGCAGTCATAGTTAGCAGTAAGTCCTCATCCTTCGAGGACATGACCATTACTTTATTATCTCATTAATTAAATTATTTCAATAGTTGGAGTTTGTTGGGGACATGTCCCATTAACTCCTTATACAAAAAGTTTAGAGGCTTTCAGACTAGCATGTTCAGATAGTTATCTCAGTGGTTTTGGTATTGGTATACCGTATCTTCAGATGTAATGTTTTATCAAATCTTTGAACCTTATGGCCTTACAGCCTTTATTTCTGCATTATATAATATATTATGCAGTTTTTAGGAACAAATATCAGTCATGGGTTGCTTATTGTCCTTCGGGGTTATGAGCATCGTATAGCATTTTGGGTACTAGATTCGGGGAGTTACAAACTTAATATCTGAGCCTAAGGTTCAGTAGAGTACTAGTAAGTCTGAAAGTCACATCTAGTAGAGTCTTTTGCATAGGTATATTGCGCGCCACATTTATGTACAAGAGGCTATAAGATTATTTAGGAATAATTTCCCTTCTTTCAGTATTCATATCGTGCCAGTGAGCATAATCTCTAGTTAATCTCTCAGTCTGTTCTAATCCATTTCTCTTTTTTTTCTACAAAACATGCCTCCCAAAAGATAAAATGGGAATCAGTCAGCCCCTCAGCCCGAAGAACCTTTCGGAGAACATATTTCTCATATAGAATTCAGAGCTGCACTCACTACTCTTACTCAGTCAGTTACTGCTCAGACTGAATGACTAGCTGTTATTCCAGCTAGCTCAGTGGCCAATTTAGCTATAGCCAGGATTTGGGACTTCACCCAAATGAATCATCCATCCTTTCTTGGGTCTAAGTTAGATGAGGACCCTCAGGAATTCATTGATCAGGTTCAGAGGTTATAGACATCATGAGGGTTACTTCTAGTGATAGTGTAGAGCTAGATACATATCAGCTGTAGGATGCTGCTCACACTTAGTTTAAACAGTGGTAGTCAGAAAGGCCAGATGATGCAGGGACTATTGAATGGGAGGAGTTTGTCACTGCTTTCTTAGATAGATTCTTTACCCAAGAGATGAGAGAGGCTAAGGTGTTAGAATTTATCAATCTTAGGCAAGGCAACATAACGGTGAAAAAGTATTCTCTTAAGTTTACTTGATTAGCCAGATATGCCCCTCATGTGGTTGTAGACAACAGAGCCAAGATGAGTAAGTTTGTTTTTGGGGTGAATGATAGTGTGGTTAATGAGTGCAGGTTTGCGATGTTGAATAGTGACATTACTTTAGCTAGGATTATGCCTCATGCTCAACAGATAGAAGAACAGAAGATTAAGATGAGGTAAAAGCAGAATAAGAGGGCAAAGATAAGTAGTTTCAACTTTGCTCAGCCCAAATTAGAAGGAGGAAACCGTTCTCAGTTTTATCCTAAGTCATCAGTTTTAGCTCCTTCTTTAGCTAGTGCTCCAGCTCCTAGGTTCAGGGATGGTAACAAAGATAGAGTTCCAGGCTCTAAGTCTTAGAATAGTGTTAGTAGTGCCCACACCAATCCTCTTTGCCAGACTTGTGGCAAGAACCATCAGGGTATTTGCAGAGATGACAGTGGTATTTGTTTTGGATGTGGCAAGCCAATCCACAGAGTCAGAGACTATCCTCAGCCTGGTCCTTAGGGTCAGTAGAATCATTCTTCAGCTCATTTTGGCTGCCCAAACTAGCAGGGTGCCACCTCCAGCGCTACTAGTGGGCAATGACCAAATTGACTTTATGCTCTTCAGTCCTGAAAAGATCAGGAAAATTCTCTTGATATGGTTACTGGTACATTACAGATCTTTCATGTGCATGTTTACGCTTTGCTAGACCCAAGAGCTTCTTTGTCTTTTCTTACTCCTTATATAGCAGGCAATTTTAAAACTAGTCCCGAAATCCTAGCAGTGCCCTTCTTAGTATCTACCCTAGTGGGTAAGACTATCATAGCCCAATGGGTATACAGGAACTATTCGATTATGATATTTTAGAAAGTCATTTTGGCAGATTTAGTCGAATTAGAGATGACTGGTTTTGATGTTATTGTCGGCATGGATTGGCTTTATTCCTGATATGCCATAGTTGACTGCCGAAACAAAATAGTCCAGTTTCAGTTTCTGAATGAACCTGTCCTAGAGTAGAAGGGTAGCACTTCATCTTTCAGGGGTCATCTTATTTCCTACCTTCGGTCACAGAAAATGATATCTAAGGGATATGTTTATCATCTTGTTTGAGTTAAGGAATAGTTCTAAAACTCTCAGTCTCGAATCAGTCCTAGTCGTGAATGAATATTAAAATATCTTTCCCAAAGATCTTCCAGGAATTCTTCCCGAAAGGGAAATATACTTCGGCATTGATCTCCGTCAAGATACTCAGCCTATATCTATTCTTCCATATACAATGGCACCAGCAGAACTCAGAGAATTCAAAGAGAAGTTGAAGGATCTCTTAGATAAGGGATTCATCTGACCCAGTATGTCCCCATGGAGAGCACCAATCTTATTCGTACACAAGAAAAATGGTTCTCTCTAAATGTACGTTGAGTACCATCAGCTCAATAAAGTCACGATCAAGAACAATTATCCACTTACTAGAATCGATGAATTGTTTGACCAACTTTAGGGTGCCAGTTATTTCTCAAATATAGACCTCAGATTAGGCTATCATCAGCTCAGAGTCAGAGAATGTGACATTCCAAAATAGCTTTTCGTACTCGGTATGGTCACTTTAAATTCCTAGTCATGTCCTTTGGTATTACCAATACCTCAGTAGCTTTCATGGACTTGATGAACCGCGTGTTAAAGCAGTACTTAGACATATTTGTCATAGTTTTCATAGATGAAATTCTGGTGTATTCCCTCAGTGAGTGTGATAATGTACACCATATTAGAATTGTACTTCAAACTCTCAAAGATCATCATCTATTTGACAAATTTAGCAAGTGTGAATTTTGGCTAAGGTCAGTAGCATTCCTTGTTCATATCATTTCTAGTGATGGCATTTGGGTTGATCCTTAAAAGACCAAAGCGGTAAGAAACTGTCCTAGACCTGTCTCTCCATCAGACATCAGAAGTTTCTTAGGTTTGGCTAGATATTATAGACGGTTTGTTGAGGTATTTTCCTCTATTGTATCCCCTATGTCTAGATTGACTTAGAATAAAGTAAGGTTTCAGCGGTCAGATCCTTGTGAGAAGAGTTTTTAGGAGTTGAAGACTCAACTCACCTCAGCTCCAGTCTTAGCTCTTCCAATTAGTCCAAATGGGTTTGTGGTTTATTGTGATGCATCCAGAGTAGGTTTGGGTTGTGTCCTCATGCAGCATGGTAAGGTCATAGCCTACGCCTCCAGACAGCTTAAACCCTATGAGAAGAATTATCCTACTCGTGATCTTGAGTTAGCAGGCGTAGTCTTTGCCTTGAAGATTTGGAGGCTTTATCTATATAGAGTTCATATAGATGTGTTCACAGATCTTAAGAGCCTTCAGTATGTCTTTTCTCATAAAGATATTAATCTTCATCAGAGAAGGTGGTTAGAGCTTTTGAAAGATTATGGCATGAGTGTTCTTTATTATTTGAGCAAGGCTAATGTAGTGGCCCATGCTCTCAGTAGACTGTCTATGGGTAGTGTTTCTCATGTCGAGGATAGTAAGAAGAAGTTAGCTCAGGAAGTCCATCAGCTTCTAGACTAGGTGTTCACCTAGTCAATTTAGAAGAGGGTGATATATGGGTTTAGAGTAGTTCAGAATCATCTCTAGTTTCTGAGGTGAAAGAAACGCAAGATAGAGATCCCAGTCTAGTCAAGTTGAAAGAGTTGGTCAGGGATCATAAAGTAAAGGTTTTATCCTAAGGGTGAGATGGTGTTCTGCATTGTCAAGGTCGTCTGTGTGTTCTAGGTGTAGATGACTTGAGGCAATGAATTCTTGCAAAAGCGCATGGTGTGTGATACTCTATTCATCTAGGGGCCATAAAGATGTACCACGACTGATGGGAAATTTATTAGTGGAGTGGGATGAAAAGAGATATGGCAGAGTTTGTTGCTAAGTGCTCTACATGTGAGAAGGTTAAGATAGAGCATCAGAAGCCTAGTGGGTCCATACAGGAGTTCAGTATTCCTACTTGGAAGTGGGAAGAAGTGAACATGGACTTCGTGATGGTTTTTCCTCGTACCTATCATCAGCATGATTTAGTTTGGGTCATTGTAGATAGGATGACCAAATCAGCTCTTTTCCTTCCAGTCCATACCTCTTATTCAGCCGAGGATTACGCCAAACTCTACATTAGGGAGTTGGTCAGATTGCATGTTATTCTGTTATATATTATCTTAGACAGAGGTACCTAGTTTACCTCTCAATTCTGGAAAGCATTCCAAAAGGGTCTTGGTACCCAAGTTTATCTCAGTACAACCTTTTATCCTCAGACAGATAGTCAAGCAGAAAGGAACATTCAAACTTTAGAAGATATGTTGTGAGTGTGTGCAATTTATTTCAAGGGCAGTTAGGATAACCACTTTCCTTTGATTGAGTTTGCATAAAACAATAGCTATCATTCCAGTATTCGGATGGCTCCATTTGAAGCTCTTTATGGTAGGAGATTCATATCTCCAATTAGTTGGTTTGAAGTTAGTGAGGCCTCAATCATAGGGCCTGACTTAGTATTCGATGCCTTCGAGAAAGTCCAGTTGATTAGAGAAAGACTTCGGCTGCTCAAATTCGATAGAAGTCTTATGTAGATGTGTGCAGAAAAGATATCGAGTTTGAGATTGGTGATTATTTCTATCTAAATATTTCTCCCATGAATGGAGTGAAGCAGTTCGGCAAGAACGAAAAGCTCAGTCACCGATATATCAGTCCCTTCAAAATTCTCATTCGTTTCAGCAGGTAGCTTATAAGCTCGAATTACCTTAAGATATAGCCTCAATTTATCCAGTCTTCCATGTCTCTTTGCTCAAGAAGTTCATAGGTAATGCAGCAGTTGTAATCCCTATTCATATCATAGATGTTCAGAACAGCCTCTCTTATGAAGAGATTCCAGTCAAAATCCTAAACTATTAGACTAGTAGATTGAGGAACAAAGAAGTCCCTCTAGTCAAAGTTCTTAGGTAAAATCAGTCCATTGAGAGAGCTACTTGGGAAGCAGAAGTAGACATGTGTACCAAGTGTCCTCACCTCTTCTTCGCTAACTCAAATCTTTCTTTAGGTAACTGTTCTCCTTAAGCTTTTCAGTTTCATGTTCAAATTTTAGTTACAAGCTTGGCATCTATTTCATGTTCAAAATTCCATTATAAACTTGGTATTAAAAACCATTGCATATTCAATCATGCATTCACGCACTAGTTTAGTTATATAATCATGCATCAGATATGCATTCTCATTGTGAGAAACTTAGTTCCTCAGAACACTCAGTCGTGCATTCATGAATCAGTTACATATGCATCAAATATACATGGTTAGTATGATATATTCAGTTATCAGTCATGAAATAATGTTCTAGTCATTAATGTTATGTATGTACATCAATTTATCTTTCTCCTCTCTTGCTCAGTATAATTCGAGGATGAATGTTCTCAAGGGGGAGATATTATATTACCCCGTACTTCTACCTAGCTTGAAATCATCCTAAGAATTTTAGAAAATTACTTTGAAAGATGAATCCATTTTTGTACACGTGGAATTTCTAATATTTTTACTTTTTGTTGAGTGGAAAATTGAATAAGCTTTACATTGATACCCATTCTGTCAAAATTCGATAGCAGGGTAGAAAGTTATGGCCCAAATATAAAAAACAGTCAAAACTGCCCAGGTGCGATGGTGAGAGCCGATGGACCATCGAGCTAGCGATGGACCGTTGCCCAAGCCGTCGCAGTGGAGACAGTGAGACCATATTCTACCTAAGAGCGATGGCTCAGGATGACAGACCGTTGATCTTACGATGGATTATCGCCCAAGCCATCGTAGGAGAGGCAATGAACCCCTATTCTACCCAGGTGCAATGGTCAAGACCAATGGACTGTCAGCCCAGTGACAATCCCACCTACCGTTACATATTTTGTTAAGTTATTTTATGTCATTTTTAAAAAGAGATTTTTGGTCTTTACCACCCTTTCTAATACCTAATAATATCAGATCAAGGCTTATAAGTTCATTATCCATTTACAATATCAAATTAGGGTTTTCTCTCAAAGATAATCCCTAAGAACAAGATCCAATTCCTTCTTCAAGAAACTAAGAGATTCAAGTTGTTTAAGTCCAAGAAATTCAAGAAACTCACAATCAAGGAATGTCATGTCTTGATTTATGGGTCCCTTTTACCCATAAAGCTCAAAAATCTCTTTTCAAAATACAGGATTTGTGTATTTATGAATGTTCATGATTTAAATTGAATTGAAGTTCATGTCCATGTTGTTGTGGGGTTTTGATTCATCTTTTAAATTAAATATTCCAATGATTGACCACAGTATATGATGATTTGAATAATAATTATGATAAACCCTTCAACTTTGCAAATTTATTTATGCAACCATAACAATTAGATTCATTGATGATGGTATAACCAAAGTAGGCTCCCCATGTGTTTGATTAAATGCCTGTGTGAAGGAAAAGTGCCATACTATTATGATAATATGAAATCCCCATTCATGTATGAGTTTATGCATGTCAAGTGTTTGTTGGAATGTCTTAGTCAATGAATTATGGATATATGTGTAGCCATTGTGGTGCTTTAGAACTTGTACCTTATAAAATTTCCAACTTATTGTATTATGGATTGTGATAGTGGTCATGTATTCAAGAAAGTCATGCTTTGTCAGTTTACTTCTATCGAGTCCTAGGGGTACTTGTACCCAAAAATTTAGTTGTGTGCCTAGAATTAGTGTCATGTTTTCAAGATACTCTCAGTCAAGCCACGATCCATAGAATTCAGTCAGTCTTATGACTTAGGAAAACTCAGTAAACTCAGTAATTCCAGTAATCTCAGAATCTTAGGACTTCTGTAATCTTAGTAGTAGTCCGTCGGTCAATGGAACTCAGTTAACTCAGTCCAGTCAGTTTAGTTAATCATGTTCAGTGTCTATTCCGATGGGAGTAGAAATTAGGATCGAGTGAACCCAAGGATGGGAAGCCACCTGTTATATGAGGATGTGATTCTTAGAAGTAATCCTTCCTTTCCAGAACTACGTAGCCAGTGTAGGTTGAGACATCATACTCTTTTATATGAGGGTAGATGAGGTGGCTTATCCTGTTATATGAGGGTTCCCACCCTTCTCACTAGAGTTACCTATTATATGAGGGTTACTCACAGATTATCCTTACCAGTGATGCAGTATTGACACCCTTCCAATTGGGGTACAGAGTGTACCCTAAATCAACTATATTGCATTATTTAGGGCATATCAGTTAGATGACTACTTCCCATAATTTTAGTTACAGATCATGACTGTCAGATAAAGTTATTCAGTCTCAGTAATAAAACTCAGATAGTTCTATAAAATTTAGGACTGTCAAATACGGTCAACTCGGAATAGTACAGAACTCGGTTAGTTCTATCAGAACCTAGACTGTTAGATACAGTCGCTCAGTATCTGTTATTTAAGTTACACAGTTATCAGTATCTCATGTTATCAGTACTCAAGCTCAGTAATTATGTTATCACAAACTCATTTACATTTATTATGTATTCATGCATGCATTCTCACGTTCATATTATCCAGTCAGTTAGTATAGTTCATGCATGTGAACCCTTTGCATTCAGCCTACCTCACATGCATACTAGTACATTCAAATGTACTGACACATTTGCATTATGGTGTTTTATACTATAGGTTTAGAAGCACGAGCTCCAGAGCATCAGTAGTATTCCAGTCTCAGTAGTCAGAGTTAGCAGTGAGTCCTCATCTTTTGAGGACAAGACTATTACTTTATTATCTCATTAATTAATTTATTTCAGTAGTTGGAGTTAGTTGAGGACATGTCCCATCAACTTCTTATTCAGATAGCTTAGAGGCTTTCAGACTAGCATGTTCAGACAGTTATTCAGTTATTTTGGTATTGGTATACCATATCTTCAGATGTTATGTTTTATCAAATATTTGAACCCTAAGGCCTTACAACTTTTAGTTCCGCACTATACAATATATTAGGCTGTGTTCAGGAACAAATATCAGTCATCGATTAGCTTGTGTTCCTTCGGGGTCATGATCACCATGTAGAGTTCTGAGTACTAGATTTGGGGTGTTACATTATCACAATTTGCCAATATCAAACCAGAATTCTCGATGGAACAGACACCGCATCATGGTGGAGTGCAAATTCGCACTAGTCCTTTTCCAATAATGTAATACAACAGCACTGCATTGCGCCATAGTGCAAAATGATTCTCGTTTTTTTTCTAGTGACCCACTGCAATAGCTCCACGTCACGGTGAAGTGCAAAATTAGGATTTCCAATCCTGGACTAATTTTTTCAAAGGGCAACTTAGTCTTTTCCCAAGCCCCACATCGTTAAAAATAGAGAATTGAACCTATTCTAAGCATTATACACTCATTTTTCATCAAATTTCTCTCCAAGAAACCCTAGAACTTCAAACTTTGAACCCCAAGAAATCCAAATTCCACCATTCTTTTTTCAAGATAACCCAAAATTCAAGATTCCAAATTCAAGATCTTCAAGAAAGAATCTTCAAATGCACAAATAGGAACTCAAAGTTCATGCTTCTTCATCTAATCATCAATTAAGGTATGTGGGGTTATGAACAAGGATAATCCTTTCATCCTTGTTCCTAAATTTGGTTTTAAAGTTATTTTTTTCATGAAAATATATGAATTTCAGTCTAGAGTTTATACCCACTCATCCCTATTTGAAGATTATGAGATTACAAGTGATTTAGATGTTGAATTGCATGTTTACTTTTACATTTTTATGCATGTGACATTAATTTCTAGATTTAGAATTGTATTATCAATACTTTCATTACGAAGCATGAACGTTATGATTATTTGACATGAATTTGATGCATGGGTTATCAAGTCCTAGTTGAATATTGATATTTCAAGATTGATTATGCTTTATTAACCCCATGATTAGTATATTTTCAAATTTTGATCATGATATGATCTTTTAATCTTACATAAAATATGAAATCCACTTTATAGTTTCAGCTACAGTTTAAATTAACAGATACATAATTGGTTTTATTATAAACCCTTATACTAGTTTTAAAGTGGATTTCCTACAGAATGAGCATACTGATTAAAGGGAGCAGTATTTAGCACCGAGTTGGGTATGTTTACATTCCCAAGAACTACGAGCCATCATAGGTACAAATTATTCAGATTATTTCCATTTCTATATGGATAATAGTTACAGATGCGATCACTTAGCTTAGGTTATACTCCTTGGCAAGAGTATGACACCTCTCCCCAACGTGAGGTTTTTCCATAAGGGAACTACACGTCGGACACTATGATATCTCACATAGTATATTTCGGTTAGAAGAAATTCCATACAAAAAAGAGTAATCCTAATAGAAAAGATTTTAGAAACTAAGTGTAAAAGCTCACGATTTTATTCAGATATTGTTTTACATAAGTCATTAGCTATGAGATTTCAGCTTTCAGTTTACAGATATAAAAGTGAGTCCTTTCTACACTTAGACAGCATGAGTTAAAGATAGAATTCAAGTACAGCTTTTAGAACTAAGTGTTATGACTCACTAGATTCATACAACATGTTTTGCTACTCATGATTATGATTCTCAATTTTCAGTTATTCAAGCTAATGTGAGCCATCTACACTTAGCATGCATTCTTTTACAAATTTATAATAATGTTGGGATATTATTTAAATTATGCATTCACCCCCACATGATCAGTACAATCCAGAAGTACTAATCCACATATACGTCTATGCACTACATTGTTTAATAATGTAGGTTCAGGTGCTCAGTTTCAATAGCGTGAGTGATTTTGAGCATCTCCATCTACATCCTGATAGTTGGTGAGTCCTCATAGTTCGGGGACTCAGTTATTTAGTTTTTCAGCTTACTAGAATAGTTGATTCAATAATTTTTTCAGTCAGTTTGGGTCAGTTGAGGGTTTGTCCCAGTGACTATCTAGTTGTTAGTAGTAGAGGCTTGTCAGACTGCTAGTGATGATTCAGATTTCCAGTATTTATTGTCCAGACGTCTAAGTCTAGTATTTTTAGATTCATGCCTAGATAGTTTTAGCTTAGATCAGACAGACTTTCGTATTGATTTTATGTATATATTTCTCTAGTATGAGTTTCAGATTTAGTAGAAGGCTTATAGGGTTAGCTTAAGGCTACTCGTAGTCTTGAGCACCATGTGACGTCTCGAGACCCATTTTTGAGGCGTTACATCAACACACATCCACTAAAGAGAATAATGCACTAAGGCATACCCAAGAACTCACCAAGGCTTCAAGAAGTACTAGTGAAAACAAAAAATCTAGCAACTCAAAGAAATGCAACCTTATTTGGAAATTGAACAAAGCAAATCAAGCTAACGAAGTCCCGATTGACCAACTCAAAAAGAGGTCAAAGGAAATAATCATCCATCCTCACTACCCTTAGCTTAAATGGACAAAGAACCCCATCACAGTAAGAATGGAGTATCCAACTTAATACCTATACTAAGATCAAACTATCACCATGAGAGGAACTAAAGAAAACTAAAAGGCAAGCCTAAGACCTCTCAATATCCACATTAAAACTATCACTGGGTGATGAACTAGACGAATTAGAAAAATGGATCCTAAACTGGTCAACCTCAAAAATGGCCTATAAAAAGAAGGATAACCAATGCTAAAATCTCTGAAACACAGAAGGCATGTCCTAGAATTTCAAACATAGAAATGATGATGAAACCAATTACCAAACTCCAGAACCATAACAGAACCAAGGAAAGCTAACCTACCTTCACTTTCATAAATGGCATAATCACCCACTCTAAATTCATCCATAGAAGAGGAAACAACTAGTGTCACCTTACTATAAGAGAGAAAACCATCCAACTGAGCTAGATTTCTAGTCCAACAAACATAAACTGCGAAGAAGAAAATTCTAACTAGATAATTCTAGTCTAGCCATCTATAAAGCTAGGATAAATTAGCATCAACAATAAGAATAATAACAATAAAAATAAAAATACCATTATAAGGAATAGGTGGTACAAAAAATAAAAATCAATAAGAATACCACTCTAGGGCTGTAAGAAGGCCAATATGCCAAGGTAAATTTGACTCGATGCTACACCTCTAATGAAACATCAATACTGATATACTCTATCCACTACTAAAATAAATCATCTACATAGGTAGTCAAGTAATCATGAACTCTACACCAAGGTACACACCAATCAATATAAACATACTAAGGAACATAATCAACGATAGGTACAAAAACTCCTATACTCTAAAATGAAATAGAAAAGTTAAGAAACAAAAGGCCCACTTATCAAAGTGGAACCTGGAGTCACATGTTTGATGTGCTTGAAGGAGTATGAATCTAAGTAGGTCCAAACTCGAGCTGAGCATCTGAATTACCAATTATGGGGCTAAGTAGACCACCTCTAACCCAGGGTGCGACATTTCTACTATACTAATTTAGATGAGGTGAATGAATAATAGTCCCATACCGGTGACACTCTTTGGACCAATAACTGGTCTCTCTATAGTCGTAGAAAATTCCTAAAGCCTTAACCTAGCAAGAAACATGAGCTGACCTAACTGGCTGACCAACTTATGCCAGGGGCATTATCTGCTAGAACGACTATCCTCCTTACAATAATAACATACCTTAGGAGCCCTAGGATGACAAGAAACATTTGATGACCAATCTGAATATCCAACTTGTGTCTACGACACTCCATATCCCATTGGTCAATCTCACTAAAACCAAAGTAAGCTCTAAGAAAACTATAAAGTATATTGCACCTACTAATCCAGAATGGCCACCACATCATACAGATCCATTTTGAGTACTTCGCAAGGTCTGATGAGAACTATGCCTGTTGTGATCACCACAATTAATATGAGATCCACCTATAGTCTGATGTGATATTTTTGTTAAATTGATAGGCTGTAAGTAAAGATGATCTCCATCAGGAGGATCCTCACTCCCAAAAAAAATTCCAATTATACTATACTAATGACATGGCTTCTTACTACTACCTCCTTAAGTTTCGATACATGCTTTCTTTGTATCCCTCTCATGATCCACAACATGAGAGTAGAAAGACCCATCTATTATCAAATGCTTCAATTCCAAATAGAGTGACAAAGCAAATCCTCCAATGAACTTACACACTATCTCCTATGTAGTAGGATTTAGCATAAGAGTATGTCTGGCCTAATTAAGAAAACCAATATCACACTTTGAAATTAATAAGGAACCATGCTTAATGCTAACTAACCCAACTCTATCCTCAAAACTGCTCAATAAATTGGGTCTCATAGCTGGCTTTAAGATATTTGTAAAAATGCTCAAAATACCCAAGTTTGAATCTTGAAAGGCTAAAGTGGTCACAAACTCCTCCAGAACCTAGGCTAGCCCCAAATCCTTTGACTGGAGATGAAGATCTTTAACATTAATCTCTGACTACTTAGTTACCAAAGCTCTTGAAACACATGCCAATATCCCATCTGCATCTATCAATAACCTCATATAACCCATCTAGAACTGAATAGAGTAAAAACATGTATTAGAGGTTCATAGAAATATGGACACACAACAATGAGTCAACAATAGAATTTACTAAGAATGCCCTAGATCCTCTCAAAGATAGGATACAAATATCTCTACACCGATCCATAGGACTTTAGTAGACACTGAACTCTTTTACCAACACAATGGTAAACCTAGGCTCTGATACCAATTTATCAAGACCCAGTTTCTTAGGTCATGATAGCACCTACTATAACCAACCAATAGTTAAGCTAAATCATAGTCCAAAACTACTAGTAATAGACTATGATGAGAAATGGAAGAAAGTATCAAAACAAATATAATAAAGGGGCTATTATATATGAAACAACCCCATGACGTGGTGATGTTGATACAAGCACTTCTAATACAATAAGGGCATAAGTGAAATACTAAATAAATATACAAGTACAACCCATCTCTAAATAGATAATAAAGATCAATCTAAACACTAGGAGTATAGTAATACTTTAAACACTAGGAGCTTACCCTAAATTTTCAATCCATAGTCGTTCTGCATAATACACACAACAAAGGCAAAAACCTGTACTATGATTTGCAGGCTAAAAAAGTATAGTGTGAGTACCAAACACGTGGTACTCAGTAGGAAACTATTGCCTTAACTACAAAGAGAATGGAATAATAGATTACATACAAAGTAGGAATATGAACTACATAGAACTATCCAAGAAACTAACATAATAAGGCTAGAAAGGAAATAAGGATAAACTATCCTATTCTAGCCTTATCTAGGACGAAAATACTTTATCGTATGTCATTGGACAATATAAAAATAAAGAGTAGACGAAGGAATATGGTAATATACAAGGCCAAGAAATATGTACGCAATATGAATAAATAATGGAAGATAGGCATCTATGGTAATACCATAGCTAGATATATTTGTATATGTAGGTATACAAGACTAACTCAAACATAACAACCTAATATTGCAAACCTAATCTCTCTAGCAAATTTTACCAAGTAGAAAATCTAATGCTAGCATGATCCGGGCCTATGGTAAAGTGTTTAACCAAGAATACACTATTTATAATATAAATTACCAAAAAAAGAAAAGGAATTAGAATCATAGCGCCAACCTTAGTGTAAGTTCATAATCAGCCTGCCATGAACTAACCATAATAACAATAATAAAGTAACGGCTATTTTGGAAGAACAGTACCAACTGGGGTCTCAAAAAACTATAAGGTTTAATAAACACTCAACACAGGACAATCATAACCTATACCTACGTAGCCCTCTATAAGGCTGATAGATACAAGCACCAAGCAACATACTGGTGATAGGCAATCCATATGAATAAATGAATGCAAAGTAAATCCATAGTATCATAATCAATTCAAGTACCATAACATACCCAATGTATACACCTCATCCATCTCGACGACTTTTAAAGAAAGGACCTATGATGACCTTTCTTCTCTGACACGATGAATCACAAAAGATGGGGCCCTAGGAGATCAAGAATATTCTTATACACTGACCTGGTCTCACTTCAGAATTTCCAATATTCATCATTATCATTAGTTTACTCCATCCAATACTATAGAGATGTATATATATATATATATATATATATATATATATATAAGAAATGTAAGGAATTGAACTGTGGCTAAAAAGTGTAATTCTGTAAATCCATTGCCTGGGATCAACTCTAGGACTAAATCATTAATTAATAGATTAGAAAGGGTTGGAATCTGTTATGATAGCAGTATTCTAACCTTTGACCTAGGAGAATACTAGGGTCAAGCCAAGCCCTGATCCACCTAAAAAGAATTTATATCTCCTTCACCTGGTTGAGAAGTAGTGCTAAAAGAGTGGATAAATCATAGATCAAAATTAATCTTGATCTAATTTCTAAAATATCATTTTTAGTTTTGTAAGCTCAAAAATTATTACGTAAGGTGGTATGATTTCCCCTTTATAAAAGAACCTATTATAAGAGTGGCAAGAGGGAATGAATCTCTTTTTCAAAATATTAGTAGAATTATGATTTTAGTTAGAATGTACCACTAAGTGAGCATGAATGTACCAAAATCTATAGATGCCATCACTAGTACGCAAATAATATAATCATGATTTCCAAGCTTGTAAAGACTAAATCCACGTCCTTTATAAGTATACAATACTCACTAGGAGTACAACTGTTGTTGTAATCATGGCCTTAGGACCAATAGTACGTAACTAGCATTCATAAAGGCATATTGTAATAATGGGAAAATCATGATCCACTCTACTAAGTCAAGTAATAAACCTTCTAATAAAGGGTCCTTAGCACCAACTATGATCAATATGTGAATAACATAGGGTGATAGGATCATATAGCTGTAACAAATATTTCATCATAAGGATTGATTCACCCGTGTATCCCCAAAATCCTAAATTATGATATGTCATGGTATTCTATCCATAATTATATCCTATTATCCTTACCTAGCCTATAACATATATATATATATACACACACACACTATCTACTAAAGAAAAATAGATCGAAACCTATCTTTATGCCATACCGTAAGTCTAGGGTCGTCTACAAATTTCCTGCCTTTTTTCCATGATCCTAAATACTACAAAGATATCAAAATATTCATCTACTCTTCATTAGGAGTAAAAAAACACCTATATTGATATATAAAGAGTCAAGTCAGAATATAGGTTAAGAAGGGGCCCATAGAGCCCACAAATGTATCCATCACGAGGTTCATTGAAGGACAAGGAATGTGTACTCATAAATTAAGCACAAATGGTACATAAATCAGTGCCCAAATCAATTGCTAAGTTCTAGGGATTTAAGACCTAATTTCTAAAAATTAACAAAAAATGGGATAGAATTTGAGGGGTAAAATAATGAAAAACATCCAAGGAGTGTTAGGCTAACTTACCTTAGCTTCAATGGATGATTTCCGACTTGTTCCTTATATCAAGATCCCAAAATAATGTAAAATACTAAAGAAAAATAATGAAAATCGGATGAATAAAAGATTTTTAAAAATCCTAGGTGCAGCTAAACCACCTAATGATTGCTTAAGCAAACTATTTTTGCAGAGAAATGATCACTTAAGAGATTTCCCCATAAATATTTGTTCTTCGCTTTAGCGATACTCGATCGCTTAAGCAGTAAGGCCATTGTTTACTCGGTTGGGTAGGGTCCAAGAATAATCATTGAAGTGATCCCCTGGTTGCTTAAGAGACCAAAGGTTTGCTTAAGCAGTTAGACCAGATAATGTCAGGCACCCAATTTCTCTAAGTCCAAATGGACTTCGACCAGGTGCTTAAAATTATTTGGAACCCCTTGCATGCTAACAAACTATGATACTAAACCAAATTCAACATTCCAAAGTCAATGAAACCATTAAAAATTTCATCCGAGATTGTTTTGACTAAATATAAGGCCCATACCTATAATTCAATTTTTCATATAATCTACCCAATAGCCTAAAACATGTTTATTACCCTCAGGACCTTAACCAAGGGTCCCCACATCCTAAAATTAATATTACAAAGATGATGGCACTGTAAAAATTCTCATCTGAGGTTGTTTACCAGGAATTTTGTCTCAAAACCAATTATTAATAGCAAAAGATACAAAGCAAAAAAATGAGCCTAAAACCCAAATGAACTATCTGATAATTTATAATACCTCACACTTTTCCTAGGTTAAATTCATACCTAGAATGTTAAGGGATTGCTTCCAAAAATAATACTATTTATTTGAAATGGAATTCCTCATACTTAGACTTCCTATTGCATAGGAAATTGAATTATCTTTCCAACGATATAAGATTCACCTAAATCCGATAACCGAGTAAGAAGTTATGGCTATTTTAAATTCCAGTCGTAAAACACCCTCGTTTGGACCCTTAGCATATCGCGGATCAGTGTAAATTTCCAATTGTACCATTCCAGTGGCCCTCCGTGATATTGGCACATTTTGGAGAGGGTTAATTTCCCGTTTGTCAATTTCCAGAGGCCCTTACGATATTAGCACATCGCGGAGAGGGTCAATTTTATGTTTTTCAATTTCCAGAGGTCCAACGCGATAATGACGCATCTCTCCACGTGCTAAAAATGGCATTCCAAAGGGGCACCGCGATGTCTCTGCATCGTGGAGTCTGCCCAGTTTCCATTCGTCAATTCCAGTAAGCCACGCGATAGCGGCGCATCGCGGTGGCCACCCAGATCGAGAAAATGTACATTTTCCAATTTCGTAAAAACATTTAAAGATGATATTTTGGTAAATCTCCAACCCCAATCCGTAAAAAAACTAAAGAATAATCATATTTCAAGGACTTTATGCTCTTTATTCATCATTCTTTTCAAAAAACAAAACCTTAAAAATCAAAAGCTTCTTCTCCAAGAACCCCAAATTTCTCCTTTAATTTTCTAAGGAAATTCAAGACTAAGGATTCCCAATACAAGAACTCTAAGAATTCATCTCCAAAGCATTAATAGGAATCAAAGATTCGAGTTTCTTATCAAATATCATTAATTTAAGGTATGTGGGGTTTGAACAAGGATAAATCTTTTATCCTTGTGCCCCAAACTTTACTTTAATTACAAATTTAATGCAATTTATGAGATTTCCCATGAAATTCAAGTTACGTTTTATATCCAATATCATTACTTGCAAGAATGTGAGATTTCCATTGATTTAGAAGTTGAAATTATATGACTTTATTCATATTTCTATGCATTATGCAGAAATTTTCAGATTTTATGATGAATTATTAGTGTTTTCATTATCAAGCATGAATTTTTAGATGTTTTAACATGAGATTGGTGCATGAGTCGTTAAGACCCAATTTAAGATTGGTATTTCAAGAATTTTTATGCCATGAGCACCCTCAATAAGATTATTCACAGATTTTGATAAAAATTTGACATTTTGGTCCTAAGCTAAGATAAAGAATCTACTTTGTTCAGATAATGTGAGATTTAAAGAAAGAAAAGCATAATTGGTTTTCTTATAAATCCTTGTGCAATTTTTAAAGTAGATTTCTTAAGATTTTGAGCATAAGAATAGGAGTCATATTTAGCACCGAGATGGGTAGGTTACTATGGTTTCAGACCCAAAAATATGTGCCAACATAGGATTCAGATTTATTCCCACTTCTACGTGGATGAATCAGATTGTGACCACTAAGATAAAAGTTTTATTCCGATGAAAAGGGTAGAATAACACTACCTAATGGGGGCCATACATGGGACTCCATGGACGCTCACATGGTATATGTCAGTTAGAAGAATCTCCCAAAGGATGTCCCCTACTCATCAATAGTTTATTGATTTAAAGCTTTAAGATAAAAGCATATGTTTTAGAAGTTATGGTTATATGATTCTTAAGCTTTTAGATAAAGTGTTTTATATATTTTAGAACTAAGTGTAATGGAACACCAGATTAACGTTATATGTTATATCATTTATGATTTATGATCTTCAGATTTTAGATTACTCAATCCTTTGTGAGTCATTTACATTTAGCATGCATGATTTTATAAACTGTGATGATATTGTTAAATTATTGCATGGACCCCCATATACTCAGTACATCCTGAAAGTACTAATCCATATATATATTTATGTGCTACATTATCTCATAATGTAGGTTCAGGTGCTCAGTCTCAATAGCGTGAGTGATTTTCGAGTATTTCATCTACATCCATGCAATTGGTGAGTCTTCATAGTTCGGGAATTTAGTTATTCATACTTTTAGTTTATTAGTAGTTTTTTCTTTATTCATTTAAGACAGTTTGAGTCAGTCGGGGGCCTATACCAGTGACTCTTTAGATTTAGATTGTAGAGGCTTATCAGACTACTAGATTCAGTTTTAGACATTTGATTTAGAATTCAAATTTTTCATTATTGTTTTACCAAGACTTCTAGCATGTTTCAAATAATATTTTCTGTATTATTATTATTTCATATTCAGCTTTCCCCTATGTTGAGATCTAGACTTAGTAGAAAGCATCCAGGGTTAGCTCAGGACTACTTGTAGTTCGGAGCACCGTGTGGAATCCCAGAAACTAGATTTTGGGGCATTACAAATTGGTATCAGAGCCTGAGGTTTAGAGAGTCCTAGGGAGTTATACAAGCCGTCTTACATTGAGTCTTGATCATCGGTGTAAAGCGTGCCTCATCTATGAGGAAAAGGCTATGGGGTGTTTTAGGAAATCATCTCTTCTTTCATGATCTATCATACATTCAGTGTCTCTATCTACTTCTAACTCATGCTTTTATGTGATAGAAAATTCCTCCTCGTCGAGCTAATGCCCGTAGAAATAATAATCAGCCACCTCTGCCCACAGACCCTTTGAATGAGAATGTGCCACATGCAGAGTTTTAGGCTACCTTTCAGGCGCTAGCCCAAGCTGTGACAGCTAATGCTCAAGGAAACCATTAGGCCGCACTCCTACCTCAGAAAGATAGGGACTTAGTTGTATTCGAAATCCAAGATTTTATGAGAATAAACCCATCGAAATTCTTTGGGTCATAAGCAGATGAGGACTCACAGCTTTATCTAGATGAGGTGAAGAGGATCACCCAAATCATGCATATTTATAAAGATAAGAGTGTAGAATTTCCATCCTATAAGCTGAAGGATATTGCTTATAATTGGGTGGTGATGTGGAAGAAAAGTAGAAGAGAAAGCAGCTCCCATGACTTAGCAAATATTTTAGGATGCATTCTTAGACAAGTTCTTCCCATGCAAGATGAGGAAAGCTGAAATAGAAGAGTTTATGAACCTAAGGTAGGGCTCTATAATAGTGAAGGAGTATTTTCTCAAGTTCAACCAGTTGTCTAAGTATGCCCCTGAATAGATGGCTGACCCTAGGTCAAGCATGAGTAAGTTTATGATCGATGTGTCTGGGTTAGTAGTTAAGGAGTATATAACTACTATGCTTATTAGAGATATGGATCTTCCTAGATTGATGATGCACGCTCATCAGATTGAGGCAGAAAAGGAGAAGGAAAGAGAGACAGTGAATAAGAGAGATAGAACAGATTAGTTTGATTATGGTATCATTTGTAGTTTTAGAATCGTTCCTCTATGTTCTTACCTTCTTCAGCCAGTGCTCCTACACCCAGAAATAGTCAAGAATAGTGGGGTAAGTCTTTTATGTCCAAATCTCAGAATAGTGTGAGTGGGAATCCTAATCATCCCCCACATGCTAAGTGTGGTAAGAATTATGGAGATGAATATTTGTGGGGCTAGAAGGGTTGTTATGGTTGTGGCCAGTAAGGTCACGGAATCAATGAGTGCCGGTATACTAGATGGGTTAATAGAGATGTTCATCCTCAGACTCAGGCTAATAGTGCACCAGCTCCTCTAGGTCACCCAGCTCCTCCTCAGGGCGCATTATCTAGTACGGTGGTCGTCAGTGGCAGAATTGGTTTTATGCCTTACCATCCCGTCAGGAGTAGGAGAATTCACCCAATATTTTGACTGGTATGCTTTGTTTATTTAATTTTGATATTTATGTATTGTTATACCCTGGGTTGAGTTTCTTTTATGTGACCCCATTAGTTGCTGTGAATTTTGAGATAAGTTCTAAAAAGATCCCTGAGCCCTTCTTGGTGTCTACTCTAGTAGGTGAGTCAGTTGTTGCCAACCAAATTTATAAAAAGTGTCCTATGACTATTCTTCATAATGTCATGTTAGTAGACCTAATAGAGTTAGATATGGTTGACTTTGATCTTATCCTTGGTATGGATTGACTCCATTCTTTTTATGCTTCTATAGACTATCGCATCCGTGTGGTGAAATTTCAGTTCCCAGATGAGCTAGTCTTTGAGTGGTCAGGTAATTCAGTGTCTCCCAAGAGTCATTTCGTATCTTACCTTAAGGCCATAAAGTTGATATCCAAAGGTTGCATTTATCATCTAGTTCGAGTCAAAGACACAAAGTTTGAGACTCCAACACTTTAGTCCATTCGAGTGGTTAATGAGTTTCCTAATATTTTTCTAGCGGATCTCCCAGGGGTACCGCCTGATAGACCTTAGATCCAGCTATCATCAGCTTAAGGTAAGGGAATATGATATTCTAAATACAACCTTTAGAAATAGTTATGGTTATTTTGAGTTTTTAGTCATGTCTTTCAAGCTAAACAATGCCCCAACAGCTTTCATAGACCTCATGAATCGAGTGTTCAAATAGTATCTTAACATGTTTGTCATA
Organism: Capsicum annuum; assembly: GCF_002878395.1. Taxonomy (NCBI): domain Eukaryota; kingdom Viridiplantae; phylum Streptophyta; class Magnoliopsida; order Solanales; family Solanaceae; genus Capsicum; species Capsicum annuum. The sequence continues at coordinate 45,435,465 of NC_061114.1, forward strand.
GTATTCATAGATGACATTCTTGTGTACTCCCATAGTGAGGATGACCATGTAGATCATCTTAAAGTTGTCTTACAAACTCTTAGAGACCACCAATTATTCACCAGATTCAGCAAGTGTGAATTTTGGCTAAGATCAGTAGCCTTTCTCGGTCATATTATCTCTACCGATAGCATTAGATTCGATCCCTAAAAGGCAAAAGTCATAAAGAATTGGCCTAGACCTATATTTCCATTAGACATTAGGAGTTTCTTGGGTCTATCTGGTTATTACTGCTGTTTTGTTGAAGGTTTCTCTTCTATCGTTTCTCTTATATCTAGATTGACCCAAAAGAAAGTTAAGTTCCTGTGGTCAGATTCCTACGAGGAGAGTTTTCAGGAGTTGAAGACACGACTTACTTTAGCCCCAGTTCTAGCATTACCTAATGCTACCAATGGCTTTATTGTTTATTGTGATTCCTTTGGAGTTGGTTTGGGTTATGTGTTGATATAGAAAGGTAGGGTAATAGCCTATGCCTCTAGACAGTTGAAGCCTCATGAAAAGTATTATCCAACCCATGATCTCGAATTAGCTGTTGTGGTGTTTGCTTTGGAAATATGGAGACATTATCTGTATGGTGTGAATATTGATGTGTTCATGGACTACAAAAGTTTACAGTATGTTTTTTCTTAGAGGGAGTTGAATCTCTATCAGAGAAGATAGTTGGAGTTGTTGAGGACTATGATTTGTGTGTGTTATATCATCCAAGCAAGGCCAATGTAGTGGTAGACGCCCTTAGTAGGTTGTCTATGGGCAGTGTTGCTCATGTGGAGAATGATAAGAAAGATTTAGCTCAATAAGTTCATCATTTGTCTAGATTGGGTATTAGGTTGGTTGATTCAGTTGAAGGGAATGTTTGGGTTTAGAGTAGTTCCGAATCTTCTCTAGTTTTGGAAGTGAAGGAGAACCAAGATAAGGATTTTAGTTTGGTCAAACTAAAAGAGTCGGTTAAAGACCAAAAAGTAGAGATTTTCTCCCAAGGGGGAGGTGGTGTGTTAAGATACCAGAATAGATTGTGTGTGCTTTGTGTTGATGAGTTGAGATAGATAATTATGGCTGAGGTGCATGGTGCGCGTTATTCTGTCCATCCAGGAGCTACCAAGATGTACCGCGACTTGCAGGAAATCTATTGGTAGAGTTGAATAAAGATAGATATAGTGAAGTTTGTAGCAAAGTGTGCAACTTCTCCATATGTTAAGGTGGAACACCAGAGACCTGGTAGTATGTTGCAAGAGTTTGGTATCCCCACTTGGAAGTGGGAAGAGGTGAATATGGATTTTGTGACTGGTTTACCCCAATCGCGATGTCATCATGATTCGATTTGAGTTATTATAGACAGATTGACTAAGTCAGCACATTTCTTACCAGTTCACACGTCTTATACAGCTGAGGATTATGCTATAAGTTGTATATCCGAGAGTTAGTTAGATTGCATGGGGTTCCCTTGTCTATCATCTCAGATAAAGGTACTCAATTTACTTTCCAGTTTTGGAGAGCTTTTCAGAAGGGTCTTGGTAACCAAGTCCATCTTAGCTCAACTTTTCACCCTCAGATAGATGGTCAAGCAGAGAGGACTATCCAAACTTTAAAAGATATGTTAAGGGCATGCGCTCTTGATTTTAAGGGTAGTTGGGATAAGCATTTGCCATTGATTGAGTTTTCTTATAATAACAGTTAACATTCTAGAATTCAGATAGCTCTATTTGAGGCTCTTTATAGGAGAAGATATAGATCACCCATAGGTTAGTTTGAGGTGGGTGAGGCCACTTTACTTGGGCCTGATGTGGTGTTTGAAGCTATGGAAAAGGTTAACTTGATTTAGGAAGATTGAAAACAGCCCATAGTCATCAAAAATCTTATGCGGATGTGAGAAGAAGGGACCTCAAGTTTGAGGTTAGTGATCTAGTGTATCTTGATGATAGGCGAAATTACGCGCCTATATCAATATATTTTGCCCATATTTTAGCCTAGTTTCGAGAACTAATTATCTATTTCGTACACTTTTAGTCCTTTTTCCTGTAAATGAGCTAACAAATGTGATTAGGAAAGTTTCAGGTATAAATGATGCAAAATACAGCAATTTATGGCTTACTTGACGCAAAAGAAAGCTCACAAACGAGATGGAAAGGAGCTGGACGCATAAAGGACTAAATCTGCTGCATGGAAAATCTGTCCCGGGCTAAAACAGCATTTCTGAAGACTTTGGGACTTACAGACACAAAGCTGGATTTTTGCCATAATACATTAACCTAGTGCAATTAGGTTATGTGTTTCATCATTCTATTTGGATTATAATTTTGTAACCTTACCCTAGTACAATTGGGTCAAGGATTTCATTAGTATATTAGGATTTGGTTATTTATTTTATTAGTTTAGTAGGAGTAGGATAGGAGTATTATAAATACCCTATCATGTTAGAGATTTTCAAGAAGAAAAAGGGAGAGAGAGAAGGGGGAGACATTCTGACAATTCATTCATCTCCTTACAATTAAGACATCTTCCTACAACCCATTCTCAATTCTTCATTCTTCTACTCTTAAATTCCACAACAAGAGAATCGTTACTTGCTACGGAATCACTAAAACCACACGCCAAACACCTACTATTCACGCCATCCACCATGCAAAACGTGATATCCTTCGCATTCATGGGTAACTAAATCTCTTAGTTGGGGTTATGGAAGCCGAATGAGTTACTATCTATAGCTATGAGTTTGTGAGTTCAAGACAAGTATATTGCTTATATCATTATTCTCTTCATCTTAAATCTACATTCTTTGCGGTTCAAACACAAGAACACGCCATTCTAACATCTAACCTGTTCGAGAGAAAGGTTATTTGTCTAGAAAAGAAGACGCATAGACCAACGCCAGTCTAACATCTGACTTGTTCGAGAGAAAAGTTATTTGTCTGGAAAAGAGATAATGTCAAGGTAGTAGGACACCCTTTCCTATTAAAAAGCTAGTGCCGTACCTGGACTAACTTCTTGGAGAATTCGTACCGTTAGTCACGCTTTAAGCTCGAGAGAGTTAAAGTGAAATAGTCCTTGTTTAGGTCGAGAGACGCTTGGATTTACCATCGACTACAATTCTCTATAAGCAATTACATGTCAAGACTCTACACACTCATAGCCAATAGAGACGTATACCTCAGAAGGTGGACATAACCCCAACGCCTCAATTCTCATTGTTTACAACACACGTGACAATCTCTCTTTATTTTGCTATTTTCAGTTCTTACATTCTTGTTTTGGTTACATACTACAATCCCCCCTTTCCTACGAGACTTGCACTAAAAGTCTAGTAATTTCTCTTGCTTGTTGGCCAAGCTATTCTCTGTGGGATCGATACCCAACCCAGGTTGGGTTCTATATTTGCTAACGACCGCTTTACACTCCCACGAGAGCTGTAGATTGAGCGTTATCATATCTGAAGATTTCACCCATGAAAGGGGTGAAGAGATTTGGCAAGAAGGGAAAGCGTAGTGCCCGATATGTTGGCCCTTTCAGAGTTGTGAGTCATGTTGGGAAAGTAGCTTATGAGCTTGATTTGCCCGCAGACTTGTCAGCCGTTCATCCTGTGTTTCACGTCTCTATGATTAAGAAGAATATCGATGACTCCACTGTTGTAGTTCCTTTAGAAAGCTCAGATATTTAGAATATTATTTCTTACAAAGAGATTCCAATTGAGATTTTAGATTATCAGATTCGTAGACTAAGGAACAAAGAAGTTCCATTGGTCAAAGTTCTTTGGCGAAATCAGTCTGTTGAGGGTGCCACTTGGTAAGTAGAAGCAAATATGTGAGATAAGTACCCTCACCTTTTCTCCTTAAACTTACATGTAGCTGAAGGTAACACTCTTCCTTGATTCAATTCTTTTCTAATCATACGTTACATTCAGCTATATTGTTGTCCTCATGTAAGTTCATGCACTTGTAGATTACTCAGAAGCTCAGAATGAATTAGATTTAAACTCGCAGTTTATGTCAGTTGTATATGCTACCTCATATTCTCAAATTCCTCAGAAATTTCAGCTTAAATAGGCATATTTGAGGATGAATGTTCCCAAGGGGGAGATATTGTAATATCCTACACTTTTCCTAGATTAAATTCGTCCCTAGAATGTTAAAGGATAAATTTAAAAATAAATACTATTTATTGGTATGGAATTCCTTAGATATAGACTTTTCATCGCGTAGGAAATTTAATTAGCTTTCTAGTGATATAAGATTCACCTAAATTCGATTACCGAGTAAGAAGTTATGGCTATTTTAAGTTTTAGTCATAAAACATCATCGTTTGGACCCATAGTGCATCGCAGATCAGTGTAAATTTTCAATTGTCCATTCCAGTGGCCCTTCGCGATATTGGCACATCACGAAGAGGGTCAATTTCTCATTTGTCAATTTCCAGAGGTCCAGCACGATAATGGCGCATCGCGCCATATGCCAAAATGGCATTCCAAAGGGGCATCGCGATGTCTCCACGTTGCGGAGTCTGCCCAATTTTCATTCGTCGATTGTTAGTGAGCCACCGCGATAGTGATGAGTCATGGTGGCCACCCAGATTGGGAAAATATACATTTTCCAGTTTCGTATAAACATTTAAAGGGGGTATTTTTGTAAATCTCCAACCCCCAATCCGTCCAAAAACAAAAGATTACTCATATTTCAAGAACTTTATGCTTTTTATTCACCATTCTTTTCAAAAAATAAAACCCTAGAAATCAAAAGCTCCTTCTCCAAGAAACCCAAATTCCACCATTAATTTTCCCAGGAAATTCTAGACTAGAGATTTCCAATACAAAAACTCTAAGAATTCATCTCCAAAGCATCAATAGGAATCTAAGTTTCGAGTTTCTCATCAAAGATCACCAATTTAAGGTATGTGGGGTTTGAACAAGGATAATTCTTTCATCCTTGTGCCCAAAACTTTACTTTAATTATAAATTTACTGTAATTTATGAGATTTCTCATGAAATTCAAGTTATGGTTTATACCCATTATCATTACTTTCAAGATTATGAGATTTCCATTGATTTAGAAGTTGAAATTACATGACTTTATTCATATTTCTATGCATTGTGCAGAAATTTCCAGATTTTATGATGAATTATAAGTGTTTACATTATTAAGCATGAATTTTTAGATGCTTTAACATGAGATTGATACATGGGTCGTTAAGCCCTAATTTAAGATTGTTATTTCGAGATTATTTAGGATATGAGCATCCTCAGATAAGACTATTCACAGATTTTGATAAAGATTTTACCTTTTGGTCTTAAGCTAAGATACAAAATTTACTTTGTTTAGATAACTTGAGATTTAAAGAAAGAAAAGTATAACTGGTTTTCTTGTAAACCCTTGTTCTATTTTTGAAGTGGATTTCTTATGATTTTAAGCATAAGAATGGGAGTAGTATTTAGAACCGAGATGGGTAGCTTACTACGGTTTCATACCCCAGAACTACGTGTCAACGTAGGATTAGATTTATTTTGACTTCTACGTGGATGTCTCAGATTGTGATCACAAAGATAGATGTTCTATTCCAATGGCAGGGGTAGAACAACCCTACCTAACTGGGGCCAGACGTGGGACTCCATGGATGCTCGCATGGTGTATGTCAGTTAGAGGAACCTCTTAAAAGATTTCCCCTACTCTTCAATAGTTTATTGATCTAAAGCTTTAAGATAAAATCATATGTTTTAGAAGTTATGGTTTTAAGATTCTTAAGCTTTAAGATAAAGTATTTTACATATTTCAGAACTAAGTGTAATGGCTCACCAGATTCACGTTATATGTTTTATCATTTATGATTTATGATCTTCAGATTTCAGATTACTCTAGCCTGTGTGAGTCATTTACATTTAGCATGCATTATTTTATAAACTATGATGATATTGTTTACTTATTGCATGGACTCGCATATACTCAGTACATCCTCAAAGTACTGATCCACATATATGTCTATGTGCTACATTATCTCTTAATGTAGCTTCAGGTGTCCAATCTCAATAGCATGAGTAATTTTCGAGCATCTCATCTATATTTCTACAGTTGGTGAGTCTTCATAGTTTAGGAACTTAGTTATTCATACTTTTAGTTTATTTGTAGATATTCCTTTATTAATTTCAGACAGTTTGAGTCAGCTGGGGGCCTGTCCCAGTGACTCTCTAGATTTAGATAGTAAAGGCTTGTCAAACTACTAGATTCAGGTTTAGACATTTGATTCAGAATTCAGATTTTTCAGTATTATTTTACCAAGACTTCTATCATGTTTCAGATATGATTTTCCAGGTTATTATGATTTCATATTCAGCTTTCCCCTATGTTAAGATCCAGACTTAGTAGAAAGCAACCAAGGTAGACCTTGTCAGTGTGTTGGCCTACTGCATGTACCTGTACTCAAGGTAGACAGTTAGTAGTCATAGTGTTGCTCTTGCTGGTGACCACAGTCAAGCTTTATGAAAATTTGAATGATAATTACTCAATAATATCATAATCTGAATGACTTAGTCTGCTATTGATCTTCTATTTTCATGAGAGTATTTTAACAACAAGTCTATCGAATGTAAACAATAGGTGAAATCTCCTATTTGGGGACAAATCAAATACCGTTTGTAAATGTTATATCTTTATTTTGCCTTATAACGGATATTGAGAAAGATATCTTTGTTCTTCTCCTTATTGGGTGATCCTTTTGATCTCTCCATTGTTGTGTCAATTCTTTTGAATGAACTTGCACTCGAGTTAAATATTTATTAGGCACAAATTCGCTTCTGCTAGCAACTATTTTTAGAATTTTTTGAGTAAAATATTCATAATGAGGACAAGACACCTTTGTTTGTCATCATACTTTCTTGAAATGAGTAGAAAAGTCGAAGGGGTCTTAATCCTAAATGGGCGGTTGAACCCATCTTTAGAGATATCCAAATATCTTGTTCTTGAGCGTTATATGCTTTGGTGAAATTCTTGATTTGCCTAGGGGACTTTTAAGGGTGACCCTATCTTCTCATGTGATTCCTGGAGCCAGAGATAAATTGTTAGTTTAGGGTGAAACAACTTCCCATTGACCTTCTTCGATCTTTCATTTTCTTGTTTCCATCTTTCTAGCGCTTTGTCATATTTGAACTTCTACCCTGACTCCCCATTTAGGTAAATGTAAGGAAAATTTAGTCAAGAAGAAAATGTGTATAGATTTTCAAAATTAGTTTTAGTTTTTGGAAAATATAGTTTCAAAAAGAAAAAGTTTTGTTAAAGCTTGTTAGAAAATCTCTGCCAGTCAAATCTTGTGCTATCTTAATGAATTTCTTCCATTTGAGGTTAGACTATGTCTGGAACCAAATGAAGGATCTATTGAAACCCATCGTCATTGTTCGGGAGTTTAATTTCACAATCTTATAAAAGTTCTACCATAGTTGAGATTTAGTCTATCTGGATTTTGTTGCTACTGGTGATTTCTAAAATTAGCTCTGATAACCTAGTGTAGGGGAATTTGGAATTCATTCTAAAATGTTAGTGGAAATTATAAGGTCCTCTTTGAAATTTTTACCCAAGTTAGATATTATTTGGGATGATCTCGTCTTATGGGGATCTCGAGGCTTTCTTTCGAAGTCCTTGCTGGTCTTTATTCTATTTGCTAGAAAATCCTCTTTTTTAGAATTTCTGAGAGGCCTTCTAAAAAATTTTACTTTAGTTTCTAGCTTTTAGAGTGATATGGTCGATTCATTCATGCGCCTACGTATCTCACTGAAGTATGAATCAGGTCTAATATAGTTCAGGACTATGCTAGAGAGACATAGGAAAATCCAAAGAGTTGACTAAAGACAACATAGGTCGTCTACGTACCTCATTCTTAAAAATTTAGGTCAAACATAGTTTGTACATAAAAGGAAAAGATAGATTTTCCTAAGTGGTTGACCAAAGCCGACATAGGCTGCCTACGTATCTCATTCTTGAGAATTTAGGTCAATCATAATTCCTACAACAAAAAGGAAAGATGCATTCCTATGGGTTGACCGAAACCAACATAGGCTGCGTACATATCTCATTCTTCAGAATTCAGTTCAAACATAGTTCATACATAAAAGGGGAAAGATAAATTTTCATAAGGGATTGACTAAATTTGACATAAGCCACAAACATATCTCATTCTTGAGAACTCAGGTCAAATGTAGTTCATAAATGAAAGGTATGGGAATTTTAAGCTATGTTAAAAAATGAAATGTTACATTAAGAAAATGTGTTGATACAAGAAAAAGTCCATCTTCAGATATTGTATCTATTCACTACATCAAGGTTAGATGGCTTGAGATACTCGTGTCCGTCCCACTCAAATAGAATTAAGGCTTCTCTAAATAGCAATTTGTGATTAATGTGACACCTTCGTTGCATTTATCTTGATGAAATGCAGAATAAACTATCCACTTTTATTTGAGAGAATTGATAATATTCCTCTTTGTTATTTATTTCTTGACAGACATTGACCCTGGTTTTCTTAACTTTGTCATCACCTTCTTGGTTAACTACCTCAGTTTCTTTTAGGCTAGGATTTTCTTGATTCTTGAACTCTTGATTCTTCTTTTTGGGTGTTCTAGGACCATTTTCTCCCATTAGTCATTATCTTTCTTGATTTGTTCATTCCACTCTTAACATAACTTGACATTGGTAGGTTTTAGATTTTTATTACTTTTTTCAAAAAATAAGGAAACTTACATAATAATAAGTAGATAAAAATAATAAGAAAAAGAAGATTTTTGCGATAGGGGAGACCTTCATAAGCTTTTTGCATAGACCGCACGAGTGTGGCTCTATGCCATTTGGAAAGCGTAAAAAGAGAAAAAGAAGTAAATAAACTTAAAGGGTGGGTATCGGTCCTCATATGTACTACAATTGATTTTTTTGATATTAATTTTCATCTTTTCATTTACAACATTGATCAAGGAGTAATAAGTGGGATGGAAGCCAAGTTCAATAACTTTTTCGCTAGTTTAGCTTCCTTGATTTCGACTATCTCAGGGAATTCTTCCATGGTAGCATCACACTCTTCAAATTGATTCCCTATTCCATTCTCAAGACCATTACTTAAAGAATTAGGAAATGACTAGTAGAGTTTAGGCAGTTTCTGAGATGAATCTTAATCCTTCTACTTTGATTCCTTTTCATACTTTTCACTTGGAACATACTCTATCCCATACTTTAATAGTCTTTTTGAGATCACAATTGGCTGATTGATTTTTTTTTAATTCTTTTTGAGGCCATATCTAGATGTAAAGCACCTTCTTAGCATAATGGTGGCCAACATCTTGTAGACCGAAGGCATTAGCTTGTGAGAAGTTGGTTCTCTATCTATGACTTTCACAATCTCCACTATGTAGCAATCTCTTCCTCTTGGGCATCTTCAATATTAGCAATATACTTTTTAGGCTAGCTCAAGTATTTTTCTTCATCATAGATGACTATTTCTTGGTTTATCCAAACAAACTTTAGCAATTGGTGCAACGTTAGAGGAATGGTTCCTGTTTCAAGGATCTATGGTTTTCCAAAGAGCATTTACATCTTTCAATGTTATCTATCACTTGAAATGTATCTTGTAATTTTAAAGGCCCTATCAGAAGGTACAACTTGACTTTATTCTAGCATCTCTCTGACTATCAAAAGGTCATGTATTGACTTTTCCTTGACACATTTAACCACATCATAATCCAATCGAGTACAAAAATTCAGACCTAATCCATCATTAATATATGACTTGTTAATTATCTTATCCTAGAATTGATATTAATATGTAATTCCCCAATATACATAATTCACTCAAAGAGAAACTCGTCATTACTAGAGCTTATGCGATGATTCTCTACGGGCATATAGTCTCTATTGAGAACTTTTCTTAGAACCTATCTGTGATTCTAGGAGCTTATAAATAATGACTAAATAGGGATCTAAGTTGAGATCTTTTCCAAGTGCTTCTTAGTAGAATATTTCGTGTAATTTTTCATTCTCCCAAATTCTTCACCTTTATCTTTAGCAATTGGTTTATTTTTGAACACTCGTCCTGTAAGTATTATTCTCTAGCTCTTCAGGAGTGTAACCCTTTTCTAATCTAGTATTTATGTGTACGACAATGATTTTTACCAAAACCTTCTTATCCATAGGCAACAATGCCAAGGCATGATGTGGTGCCATTAGTATAGAGAAGCGAGTCTTTTCACTGACATTTGAGGTATCCATAACTTTTTTTATCTTATTTTTTCCTTAGGACTCACCGGTACCATTGACTTATTTACGGGCCACTCTTTTTTTGTTACCTCTATAATGACTCCCTTATGATTTGGAAATGTCTATTTAGTAACATTTGGTTTCTCTAGTTGAAGTGAGTCAGTTTCTTGTCAATCAAGTCTTGTATCTTATGCCAATTTATTATCGATCATGTCTTGTATCTTATGCTTTATATGGACACATTCTTTAGTATCATGCTTAGCTGCTATAGAGTGATAAGCCCAGTATCGATCAACTCTGAAGAACTGAGAGTTTATATTACCTAGTTTTGGTGGAATAAGCTCAATAAGTCTCACTACCTTCAATCTTTCAAACAATTAAGTCTTAGTTTCAGTTAAGGTAGTCAAATTTCTTGGAAGTTTCTCTTCAAAATTCATATGAGAATGGTTATGGTTATTCTGGTTGACAAGAGAAGGGATTGGATGAAACCTTTAATTAACTGGAGCCCTTCGGTAAAATTTGGAATTTCTATGAGGGGCGTGGTAAATAGGATGATAATTTAGTAATGGATCTTTGTAATTTGGTTGATTAATTAGATAGTCTAGTTGTGGAGTTATGTGACTAAATTGGTTACAAAAAATAGACTGAGGGTTTTAAAGAGCTGGAGAGTAGGTTGATGGTGATGGTGCTTCTTAAAGCAAGATGATGTTTGGTCAATTAAGTCATGGAACTTGTGCTTCAAATTTATCCATTCTTTCATAGTATGCCCAATACCTTTTCCATCGTAAGCATAATGTTGATCAAATTTATAACATTTTGCATGAATGTTGATAGTTTTTGGGAAGACTGTTTCGATTAGTCCAACTGTTTGTTGCCTTTCATAAGGTTGAGTTTTAGTTTTGGCCAAAGGGGTAAACACTTGAGGAAGCTTCTTCTAATGAGAGATTTTATTTTGGTATATCGGGGGTCCATTTGTGGGTATGTTTTTGGATAGAAAGGATTCAAAAATCTAAAGATTTGGTTAGAAGTCTTGGTATGTTTGAGGTATTTGACAATCTAGAGGTAGAATTTTGTAATTTGGTGGAGGAATTGGACATTTAGTTTGGACAAAAAAGATAGGATATGAGTTTTATGTAGTTGGGGGCCTAGAATTGTCCAAGATCGGAGTGTTAGGTGTAATAGAAACACTGCTCATACCTTTTTCTCATTGTGCTCTTTCGTGGAGTTCTTCCAATTCTTAGTGAATTTGGAAATTCTTTCACTTTGTGTCTTTATTATATGATACTAGATAGTAATATTGGCCAGAGTGTCTCCATTATCACTATTAGTCATTTTTTCTTCTCCCATAGTGAAGCAATGGTCAAAAAAGGAAATTTTATTCACTCTGGATCTAGTAAACTAGGGATGTTCCACTATTTTATGTCAACAATGAGTAGTTCTATTACCTGTAAAGTAAAAACAACTCAAAGACCGATGTTTTAGATCTTGTTTAATAATAAACAATGCAAGATAATAAAGCAGGAAGAAAGCATAAAAAGTCATTTCTCATTGCAGACGAATTGATTCATAGGGTAATGAAGACAAATTGATCCATAATGTACTGATGACTCAGAAATTTCAATGAATAAGATTTCAATTGTTGATTTGTCTAAGTGCATTCTATCTGGAAGGTGAGACTCTTCTTCTTTTGTTCTTATACATTCTTTCACCAAATATAGAGGTTTATAAAGGTTTTAAAGATAGGGGCCAGACTGAAAGGATGTTTACGTATTCACAAAGGAGAAATTAGGCCCTAGATAGTTTGAACTCGAATAGACATATTTATTTCATTTCATGTCATTCTATAGCATTCATTATATTGGGGGAAAACATAAAGACAACAAAATTTTCAAGTTTAAAGTGCACTTGCTCTTTCTAGCTTTCTTTTACTTCATGGATGGTCTAGCACAACTTCAAAGGGGATCGTTCCAACTCTGACCAAGTGATCCAAACAAATAGGAAAGAACAACTTATCAATGGCATGTCCTTTGGTTCTATGGTGATAATGATAGATATCATCACTTTACCTTCAGTTTGCAGACTCTTTCTTTTCCTTTCTCTCGACTGGGTAACAATTTTTCTCGAACAAACTTAGAGTAAATAAATTTGTAATTATCCTTAAAAACTGTAAATTCCAAATGACTAATTGTGAGATCACTACTAAGGGGCACTCTCAGTTCAATCCTATCATATGTTAGCAATTATGTGTGGTACATACAAATGAACAATTTTTCTTCTATTGGTCAAGTAACATATTTTGTCTATCAACACATGACATTTATCTGTGGTATGACCTTCTTGGAGTAAATGGTAAGTATCTTTTATAAGTATTCGTGAGGTCACATTCCATCCCTTGAGTCTTAATCAAACTCAAAGTTCCATTAGCATGAATAATTGGTAAATGTCTAGATTTTCACCATTTTTAGCTCTCTTAAGTAACTCTGTAATACCCCAAAAATTCAGACCAATATTAGAACCATGCTTCAAGATCATGCATAATAAATTATATTACTTTTTTAGTTTTAAGAGTGAGTTTTATTTATATTAAGGCCTCAAATAACTCCTAGCTATTAGACGAATCAAAATATCCCTTACCGATTGAGTTCTTGGGAAGGATGTTGCTATAGTCAACTTCAAACAAGGATATCTTTCGTATTACTAAGAATTTTTGAGCTCATGACCCACCAATAGATATATAATTGAGTTAGATTTCCAATTATACCAATTCTGTCTTAATTCAATATCGGGGTAAATAGTTATGCCCATTTTACTAGAGAGCTATCTGTCTACCGAGGTGCAACGGCCAGGGTGATGAACCGTCAAGCTAGTGATGGACCATCAAGATAGGCCATAAACCTCAGGAAGAGAGGTTGTTCTCTAGATATAAACTGATGATTTGAGTGATAGTCAGTCACCAGAGTGATGATCCATCACCTAGACTATCAACCGGGCCCGTTAAGCGATGTAATGACGATTTTAATGAGATTTTTGGGTCTTTTCCCACCCTTTTAACCCATAATTCCATCAACTTAAAAAACATAACTTCTCATTCACTCTCAATATCGAAATTAGGGTTTTTTTCAAGATCATTCCTCAAGATCAAGATTCAAACCCTTCTTCAAGAAAACTCAAGAATCCAAGTGTCACCATTCAAGAACCTTCAAAAAAAGTTGTTCCCTTTCAAGATTAAAGATTTAAGGTATGTGTGATGTTCATCCATGGGACCTTTTCACCCATGGAGTCCAATAATCCATTTTTTAAGTTTAAAAATCATGACCTTTACATGTTATTCTTAATTATATCCATGAACTTTCATGAATTTTGATTTTATAACATGTTTATAAGTAATTTTTGATTGAATTAGCCTTACATGTTTGAATGATGGAAATTTCCATGTTAAATCCTCAATTTATGGTCTTGGTATTGGAATTTTGTTAATTTCACATGTTTTGACTATTTACATGCTTTAATTCATGAACTTCAAGTGTTTGATGAAATGCCTAAATGATTGTGTTTTGATCAAACTGTACTTATTATGCTTTCCAAGCTTCAGTATGTCCCTATTGTTGTGCGATCGAGTCTGGGGGGGTTATGAATACCCGAAAAACTTAGTTGTTTACTTAGTATCAACATTGTTAGTATGGTTTTAGATAATGTATGAGCATTATCAGTTCAGTTAGTTATCACATCAGTCAACTTAGATCAGTTCAGGAATCTGAGTCAGTTCAGTTATGAGTAGGATTCAGCATCGAATGAACCTAGGGATGGGGGCTCACCCGTCAGTTAGGACTAGATCCTCAGAAGCAATCCCTAAGTTCCAGAACTATGTAGTTAGTATAGGTTATGAGATGTCACCCTTCAGTTTAGGACTGATCTCAAGGGTCATCTACCAGATTAGGATTGACTCCACAACCATTGTTAGTACTCGTGGCATAGTACTGGCACCCTTCCAACTGGGGTTATAGGTTGGACCCCGATCAACTCAGAGTGGGGCATGTCAGTTAGATGATAGCTCCAATAGTTTTAGTTTCAGTATTCAGTTCAGAATTCAGTTTAGTTTGTGCTTGAACATAGCATACAGTTTATCAGTTATTTAATTATCAGATTTCAGTATTTCAGTTTACAAACTATTTCAAAATCATGTTATATGATTGGTCATGCATACTCATATTTTACAGTTTTTATACAACTTTGCATCAGTTATCTCATGCTATTAAGTCAGTTAGTTATCAATCTTATTCAGTCAGATTTTAGTATTTTTGTGCATGTCTGTTATTACTATTTTCATGCACATGAACCCAT